>NC_143049.1:10110000-10207500 GCF_057628025.1 Oncorhynchus mykiss
TGTCTTCTCAGCTGACCCCCACTCCCCTTTTGTCTAACAAGCCGCCATGCCGGTTTAGCCCACTAGGCCACGTTCCTCTATCATTTCTTTGTAACCATATCTACTTTGTTTGTTTGTGTAATGCATTTCTGTGAGTACTTAGTTAGTAAATAAATCATTTTAAGACTATTGATGTATGGATGACTCATAGTGAAGACTGGGTTCATTCAGATAACCAACAATTTAAGAATAATTCATTAATCAGAAGACTAAGTGATCAGATATTAAAATATCTGAAAGTTATACTAGGAAAATTCTAACATTGTAATCTGAATATTTTCCTTGGTGCCCCGACGTCCTAGTTAATTACAGTTACATGATTAAGTAGTTTAACCACCTAATAATAATTACAGAGAATTTTTGATAAAGATTCATCTTCAGCTGAAAGATGCCAAAGACACGACACTTCCTTCAAACTGCAAGCAGAGAGATAAAAGTGTATCCGTGAGTTCATCTGATTCTGCGATGGTAGATAAAGGGCTTCATTGCCAAAATCTTGAAGTATCCCTTTAACCCTTGCCTTAAACATGTAACATTTCAACCAATGGGGTAGGGACATCCCAGGGATAGCAGGGGGGCCCTTAGGGGAAAGAGGAAGCAGAGCAGTAGTCTGCGGAGTCGGAATGAAGTCACCCCTTGGATACTGATTGGAGGTCAGTTTGGTGTTTTCCCCCCCAACTAGTTATTGTTAGAAGTTTGTGAGGGTAAGCTGACGGTAAATTTAACCCATTTTGGCAGGATACTGTATCTGCCTCTAAAGTGTGAAGATGAACATGTGGGAATGGGTCGTTTCGTTACTGATCGTCATTTTGACTGACGGGTTTCGATATCCCTTCATCACGATTGCATTACAACTCACGGCCCTTTACACTATGTATACGGGTTGAACATTTATTTCGGCTGTATAGTAACATGCTATACATGACGTCAGAGCTCCGCTTCACATCACTGTATGGGTTTTGACTCACAGCCGCTCTGAACTTTAGCACCGCGGGAGACAAGAAGTTGACCCCATCCCTTCCGTTAATAGGGCAACTTCTTGCGAACGTTGTTGTCTGAGTGAGGGAAATGCTACGAATAAACAGGGCTCAATGTATTTTGAAAGAGGAGACGTTGAGGATTATAATAAATACCCCATTGGGCACACGCTGAATTGAATCAACGTTGTTTCCGCATCATTTCGATGACATGACGTTAAACCGACGTGGAATAGAGGCCTGTGCCGTGGAATTGACGTCTGTGCCCAGTGGGACTGCCTTGATGTCATACAAGCAAGCCAAACACCCGAGTCCAAATTTGCACTTCACATTTCCATATCATAAAATGAACGTCATATACAGTGTTAAAAACATGTTTATCACTATGTTTAGTGTATAGTTACAAGATGACATGGCCTCATACCCTGGGTTGTTCTGAGCAGGACAGAGTTTATGTTTGTCTATTGTGAAGAAAATCCACTGCCTCTGAATGCACCTCATGACTCCTTTCTATACGCACCAAAAATGACCATCAGTTTCTCTGAATTTCCTTGTGAAAGCCTAACACGAAGATCCACAGGAGGTGGGTGGCGACTTAATTGGGGAGGACGGGCTCGTGCTATTGGCTGGAGCGGAATAGGTGGAACGGTATCAAATACATCAAACACATGGTTTCCATGTGTTTGACGCCATTCCATATGCTCCCGTTCCAGCCATTATTATGAGCCGTCCTCCCCTCAGCAGCCTCCCCTGGTAAGATCATATTTTATGTTGGCAATAGAACAAGCTTTCAAATGATGCCAACCTGACCCAGATTGCGATGTACAACGGGCCGTTTTTGGATGGCGTAAACAACAAACGCAACAACAAACAAGACAACTACAAGTGTGCTTGCTCTCGTCCCTCAATGGCACAGCTAGGAGAGCTCAAAGCACCTTCTAGTTGAAGACTAGAATGAAATTACTGAGGAACGGTGGACATTTTGGAGAGGCGTGTGGCTCCCATGATCTCCAAACTGTTCCCTTTCAATTGCTACCATGCTTATGCACATGCATGTCACGTTCTGATCATAGTTCTGTTGTGTTTTCCTTGTTTAGTGTTGGTCAGGACGTGAGCTGGGTGGGCATTCTATGTTGTGTGTCTAGTTTGTCCGTTTCTATGTATGGCCTGATATGGTTCTCAATCAGAGGCAGGTGTTAGTCATGAAATGTACCATCTTACTACCCCAGAAGTCACCTGTCCCCCTTTCACTCCTTCTGTCTCCTGTTTTTAATCTGTCTAAATAAAGCATTGAAGGTGGAATCCCACACCCCAAAAAATTCTCCACAGGCTCTGATCATGAATTGTATTTGCATTTCTTAACCATTTGATTGTATGACAAATGTGTGTGTGTGTGTGTGTGTGTGTGTGTGTGTGTGTGTGTGTGTGTGTGTGTGTGTGTGTGTGTGTGTGTGTGTGTGTGTGTGTGTGTGTGTGTGTGTGTGTGTGTGTGTGTGTGTGTGTCTGTGTGTGTGTTTTAATGTTGCCTTTTACATGTACCGAAACCCCCAAAAGTGTTTTCACCACACTCTTAAAAACACCAATATTCAGATTGAAGAACCACTTTGGGTGTTTCAGAGTACTTCTATTCTGTTTTAAAACACTGCGCATCATAAGACTTACATTGGGTTTACATTCAAAAGCCCAAACACCAGTGTGACTGTTAATGATTTACTAGACAAAAACAATGGTATTGTGATAAGAAGGAGGTGGGTGGGCCTGTGTAGTAGCTCGAGATTGAAGTGAAAGTGTTTTGTGCTCTGCAGTTGAACATCGCAGCAACCCTAGGACTGAGGTTGTGAGTTTGGCATCCACGTGAGGAAAACCCAATTCAAGGAGGCTTAGGGTTCTAATGTGTGTTGTATTTTAGAGTTCTTATCGCTCCGTGTTCTATCTGTGTGCCTGTCTGTTTGTTTAGGGCTTTAGAGTATTTACATAAAGTATCCAGGCACCTGTGGCTTTGCAGATGAGAAAGATAAAAAGTTCAACATGCACATGCACACACACACACACACACACACACACACACAGGGGGTTAAAGAGATTATTCAGGATTTTGGCAAAGAGGCCTTTTATCTACTTCCCTAGAGTCAGCTGAAATCAGATTTTTAAGTCTCTGTGTCCAGTATGAAGTAAGTTAGAGGTGGTTTTGCGAGCCAATGCTAACTAGCATTAGCGCAATGACTGGAAGTCTATGGGCCTCTGCTAACATGCTAGCATGTACCCATAGACTTCAATGACTGGAAGTCTATGTGTATCTGCTAGCATATACCCATTGACTTTCAGTCATTGCGCTTGCGCTAGTTAGCAACTTCCATCAAACTGCACGCAGAGACATAAAAATTATATCTATGACTTCACCTGGCTCTGGGGAATTTATTTTTGAATTTAACCTTTATTTACTAGGAAAGTCAGTTAAGAACAAATCATTTTTTACAATGACAGCCTACCCCGGACGATGCTGGGCCAATTGTGCGCCGCCCTATGGGACTCCCAATCACAGCCAGATGTAATATAGCCTGGTTTCGAACCAGGGACTGTAGTGAAGCCTCTTGCACTAAGATGCAGTGCCTTAGACAGCTGCGCCACTCAGGTCTTCCACTCAGAAGTAGATAAAGGCCCTCATTGCCAAAATCGCAAAGTATCCCTTTAAAATTTGTTGCTCATCAAAACATGTAATGTTATTCAGAGTCTCCCCATAATTTATCCATGTTAGATTGGCTAGGCTTGGTCACCTGGGGCAAAAGAGGAAGCTTATCAGCTTCTTTCCCTGTTCCTCTATCTGCCTGGCCTAGTTCACAATGTGCTTTCTTTATACACACACACACACACACACACACACACACACACACACACACACACACACACACACACACACACACACACACACACACAGGGCATTGAGTGTGTTATGAAGCGTATCACTGTCCCTAAGGGCCTGGCAGCGACATCACAGGCTCTGATATGACTGAAGCCACAGACACAGACATGTGTGTAATAGAGGAACCTTGGGATGGACTGTGTCATGTCCCAAAAGGTCTGAAAAACCTCCTTTTGTCACCATTGTGTGTGTGTGTGTGTGTGTGTGTGTGTGTATGTGGGGGGGACAAGTGCAGGAGCCATTTAACAATATTGGGACATACAGAGAGAAACAGAAAACATGGAGAAACGTTACCGGTAACCCAACATTCTAAACCAGCATAATACAAGATGGCAGTCTGGCAGACGTACAACGGAACATTGGTCTCCGTGGTGACAGCCTTTCCCGCGTTATAATAGGCCTCCTCCGCTCCCTCCCTTTCTCTCAGGAGGAAGTGGAGCCCACAGAAAGGGTTGTGCTTCCTGTGCGATAACAGCCTCAGTTGCATCTTGCTCTCTTAGCCGTCATGCACATACACGCACATGCTGTCAGCTTAGAACAGGAAACCCACATTGGGCAGTATGGAGGAGGGGGTTGAACAGTCTTGACTACCAACAGACTACCAACAGGCTTTCCTCTCCATTGTGAACAGTGCTGCCACAAGTGTCAAGTATCACATTATACCCTATGCTATGCAAGCAACAACACATATCACAACAATATCTGCTGAACTCAAGCAAAACAGAACAGCAAATGGAGACATTTTCTGTTTGGCATTCCCAGAAGTCTCATGTGAAAACATATTGGCATTCAAAATGCATAGGCATATGACTACAGCATGCATGTCTGCCCTGCGAGCAGCTCTTTGTCTCTCTAGGGAAGTCTCCTCTCTCTCTTTCTCTAAAGGGTTAAGGGTAGAGTGGGAGGAGATCAGGTAAACGCAGGTGTGTAGCATAACAACTGTCGTCATGGTGCCTGTCACCGAGCTGCAACCTGACACCTGAGAGAGAGAGAGAGAGAGAGAGAGAGAGAGGGAGGGAGGGAGAAAGAGAGAAGGAGGGAGCAAGGGGACATGGTAGACCAGCAACATCAGAAACAGGATTTTCTAGTGCTAACAGCAGTCAGTAACTGCCTGAAGAGAAGAGGACAGGTGAGTAAACGAGTGGAGAAAATGGGTGACTGAGTGAGTGAACAAATAGGGAGGTGAGTGAGTGGAGGAGAGTCAGAAAGAAACCAGAGGCATACAGGAATGTGTGTGTGTGATCCTATCTAACTGACATCATGGACAATGCCTGGCGTGAATGCAGAGAGGACAGGCCAGGGCTGGGTTATGGTTGGGGGTTGTGTCTTTCAGAGACAGTGATGATGGTTGTATAAGCACATTTCTGTGGAACAACAGACCAAGTATATGTAACCTAATGATGTAGGACGAAGATGTCAATTTGTCAGATGTAGGTTTGTCAAACTTGTTTGTTGTTTAACAACTAATCCCATATGTGTGAAGATGTGGAAGAAATCCTAACGAGATGAAACACACATCAAATACACAGTCAATCATTATCTAGCCCCTTTTGTGATTCCCCCACCCTTCTCCCTGTAGTAATCTAACCCTGTGTGTCTGTCTGTTAGTTCTGTGCTTATCTCTCATAGCAGCTATTCCAAACACATTCCTGGCATACCGAACCAGAGGAAAAACACTATATCTTGAAATGAGGAGTTTCCTTTCACAGACACACGACACAGACACACCCTAACGCAGATGCCCATTGTGCGACCTGAGCATTAGGACCTCTGAGCAGACACAGCTGCTCGTTTTTGCCTCCCCTACCTCCCTTCCACACATACAGTACACTCATATAACACACACTCATGACTCACTCCGGAAGCTTCTTTCCTGTTGCTGGTTTGGCTTCTTTGGAAGGGGAGATAAGAAAGGAGAGAGAGAGAGAGAGAGAGAGAGAGAGAGCAGAACAGAATAAAGAACGTGATAAGAGGAAGATATATAAATAGTTGCTGGTTGTAAGAGGCCTTGGCTCAGCTTGGCAGACATTGTTTTTGCCCTGGGTCTTCCAAACAGACTGTTGTTCTACCAGCAGAGTTTAGAGAGCCCTGATCATGTGATCCTGTTCATTGTCTGCACTTTGCTCAAGGTGTGTGTTTGATCCGAAAGAGTGTGGTACATGTAGAGTACATGTAGAGTTATCATGCCCTGAAGAACCTTCTCTAATGTTATTTATATACCCCCACCCCTCTGTCTCTGTTCCCTTTTCGCAGGTTACGACCACAGGACCGTTGGCGGCCTACACTTCCTCATCGAAAATAGAAACCGTGAAGAAGAGAAAACAAGTAACTATGCTCTTGTTCAGCACTTCATCTGAGGACCGTCTACTGAGGAGGCCTGCAGGATTTTATCTCGACAATTTTGCCAAGTAGCAAAGCCAAGCCAACACTCACTCTTCTGAGAGGTCTAGCCACTGCGCTGGGGTGAGCAACTGGTTAGCTAGCCGGCTATTTAATTTAGCCAGTTTAGTCACTGTGCTGTTATTCAGCCATGCGGTTGAAAGTCACTCATCCTCAGAAGGACCTGTGAAAGACCACGGACACAGAAAAGGACAAGGGGGGGAGGAAGCTTTGTATACAACTTACTCTGCTCTGGAACTTATGAAACACAGAACCTGTGATTTGACACTTCTAACTCATATCCGGTGCTCTGGGACCTAAAAACGTAGAGGGTGTGAAACTGTTTGGACGTCTAACGTGGAATGCTAGGATGAAGACATCGTAGAGCTGCCATCAGAGTCTCCTGGGATGTCTGCCATGCTGCAGCAGACGGAACTCATCTTTGAGTATGCCAGCGACCGCGTGAATAACGGACTACAGGTGGGAGCGACTGTGTGTGTGTGCATGCGTGTGTGCGTGTGTGTGTGTGTGTGTGTGTGTGTGTGTGTGTGTGTGTGTGTGCGCACGCCAACAGATAAAGCATCAGCGCCTCCTCTGGAATCGCGCGTCAATGTAGAACCACTTGGGGAATCAAGTATCAAAGTGCAGACGAGCTGTATTGAACACAGTGGTAGAGTCGAGACAAACGGTAGCCAAGCATGACACGATGATGACGTCAGCCGTAGTTATTGAAGCATCCCACACCACTGTCCATTAGGAACACACTGAGCTATTTAAAAAAAAACAACAGCGAAAGTAGTCTGCTCACTTACATTTCTCTATCACCATAACATCTAGTCTCGTTTCACTGTATGTCTGTGTACTACAACATCTGCCTAGAGGTTGGAACCTTAAGGCACAGATGTTAGTACACTTTCCCTTGAACTGAGTTTCTGGTAGCCGTACCCAATACCCCTGAATTGATTTACAATATCAAACACTTTGAAAATATCTGAATTTATATGCCCCTAAAGCGTTGGATAGAATGAATTAGAACGGAATTAAAGGGAATGACAGATCATTTGTCCCTCTGTGTTGCAGCTGGATGAGCACTTGGCCTCTCCTGCGGTGATAGTGGAGCAGGTCCCACACTCCCACCTGCTCTCCTACTCAGGCCTGGCCTGTGAGCAGACACACACAGACGACCACCTGCTAACAACAGGTAACAACACATGCACACACTTGCCCTGCTCTCATGAAGGGAAAGGGAAGGGCTGGGATTGAGCTGCTGGGCTTTCTTGGCATCATCAACAGCACCTGCAGAGACAGAAACAGGCACAGAGGACTTAACGTTGTTTTGTAGTACTTTAGGAGGCCTATGTTCAGGTAAGATGTTGGCGGTTAGTGTTTAGGGTAAGGGGTCTGGCGTTTTTTAGGATGTGGGTTTAGGCTCCACGGCTTCATTCAGCTCCTGAGAGAAACTGTCAGTGTAAAACAGGAGGGTAATATGCACATAAGTACCAGTGCTGGGCAAAAATAAATAGCTGATGAAGACATCGTACAGTCAGTACATTCAGTGTGATGTATGGAAGGTGGTTAGCCAGTTAGCTAGCTAGCTATGGTAGATAGTTTAGCTACCACACTACAAAGAGATCGCTATGAAGCTAGTTGCTGTGTTTGTGGCACATGCATCACTACTCAAATTTAACAACAGAGCAGTTTCAAATCAATATAGTTTAACCTAACTTAAAACCTCTACTGGATCTGTGTCCCCCCCGTGGGATGGTTGAGCTAACTTAGGCTAATGTGATTAACATGAGGTTGTAAGTAACAAGAACATTTCCCAGGATATAGACATATCTGATATGGGCAGAAAGCTTAAATTCTTGTTAATTCTTGCACTGTCCAATTTACAGTAGCTATTTGATTTGATTTATTACAGTGAAAGAATATCATGCTATTGTTTGAGGAGAGGGCACAATTATGAACTTGAAAATGTTTTAATTAACCAGTTAGGTTCATTTGGGCAGTCTTGATGCAACATTTTGAACAGACATACAATGGTTCATTGGATCAGTCTTAAACTTTGCACATACACTGTTGCCTTCTAGTGGCCAAAATCTAAATGATGATGGCCTTTCTCTTGCATTTCAAAGATGATGGTAAAAAAAACTGGAGAAAACTGTTTTTTTTCTTTGTATTATCTTTTACCAGATGTAATGTGTTATATTCTCCTAAATTAATTTCACATTTCCACAAATTTCAAAGTGTTTATTTTCCAATGGTATCAAGAATATGCATATCCTTGCTTCAGGTTCTGAGCTACAGGCAGTTAGATTTGGATGTCATTTTAGTCGAAAATTGGAGAGCGTGAAAGGGTCCGATCCTTGTTTCTAACAAAGCTTAAATAAATACTCTAGCTAGCTGTCTCTGCTCGTGTTGATGAGGGGACTGTAAACTGTCTGTGCACATGCGTACTATGGCCATCGCATTTGGCCCAATCAGAGGAGTTCTCAAATCCAGGAAGTGAAACAAAACACTTCTTCTTGTGGCTGCTGCAGTTTTGGTAAAGTTGATAGTCATGTGGCTCTCTGCAGTGAAACAGTTCATGGAAGTAATTATTGAGTAGCGAGGATCTTAGTCTATGCAAGTAAGTTTGTGGCAAATTGGTTTTGTAACTTTACTTGTCTACTCCTGTAACTGTCTAGCTAGTTAGCTAACCTAACTTTGAACGACCTAATTTAGCAACTAACAACGTTAGCTTCTTTTTTATTTTCTACTTTTAGATAGCTCACTGTCAATCGTTTACCGTGGCATGTTGCAACCTTAGCATCATCTCTGTTAAAGCTAGGATTTGCCAGCTTGCGAATATACAGTTAGACTGTCGTTGTGGAAGAAAGATGGGCTTACTAACAGTGTAGTACACGGTTTCCAAAAACTCTGTGCACATTTTTGCCCTAGCACTACACAGCTGATTCAAATAATCAACTAATCATCAAGCTTGGACCATTTTTATCCGCTGTGCAGTGTTGGGGCAGAAAAACAAAACGTGCAACCCTTTGGGTCCCGTGGACTGAGTTTGGGAAACGCAGATGAAGTAGTTAGCTAGCCGCCTTGTTTATTCCCGCTGTCCCATTACTAGGGGTGTGCCTACAGACAGAGCCATTAGGTCATGCTGAGGCATCACACCGTTTCTCTCGATATTGAGCTCCCCTCGTCTCTCTCCATCTCTTCCCTTTAACCCCCCCCCCCCCCCCCCCCCCTTCTCTCTATCCAGTGGAGGGCAGTGAGAGTGGTGATGAGGAAACCATGGAAACATTGGTGGCAGCTGAGACTCTCCTCAACATGGACTCCCCCGAATCCCTCTCTCTGGACCAACAGCACTACAGTGAGAGAGAGAGACACACACACACACACACACACAGCTAGTCTTAGCTAGCAGCTCAGTGAGTAACTTGTCTTGACTCGGTCTTTGCGTGAAATTCTCAGATGTCGCTGAACATTTAGCTTGTTGACTACCGTCACCATGTTTCTTGTCTAGGGCAAACAAACATCCATATTTCTGCACTGATTTGAAGCAGATGTTGACATCATGTAATCTAATGGTCTCCTTGTAGACCCATTCATTACGCTCTGAGCCCTAACAGTGTGTGTTTGTCTCCTCCCCTCTAGCCCAGCTGTACGTTCCCTCCCTGGATGATGTCATCACATCGCCCGTTACCCACCAGTTGATGGTGTCAGTAGAGGACATTGTGGGAGCTCTGGGCCAGCCGCAGTGGGTCACGCTGCAGAGGGAGACTGTTGCCGAGCAACCGAAGAAGAGAGGTCAGACTGTAATTTGACTTATGTCATTATCTGGCCATGTTTTCAAACTATTGTAATCATAACCTTAGCACATATGTCTGCTCATCAGTTCTGACAATATTACTTATTTTGTGCTTTCTCACATTTCTTTTTATGGACTGCTGTAATTTACAATGTCAATTATGTCATTGTCACAGTAAAATAAAAACTCTTATGTGTTTCAGGTAAGAAATCCAAAAGGCCTGAATCTCCCACACCGGACATCACATTCAAGAGGGGAAAATACAGCAAAGGTACACACATACATACATACATACATACATACATGCATACATACAGTGCCTTGCGAAAGTATTCGGCCCCCTTGAACTTTGCGACCTTTTGCCACATTTCAGGCTTCAAACATAAAGATATAAAACTGTATTTTTTTGTGAAGAATCAACAACAAGTGAGACACAATCATGAAGTGGAACGACATTTATTGGATATTTCAAACTTTTTTAACAAATCGAAAACTGAAAAATTGGGCGTGCAAATTTTTCAGCCCCCTTAAGTTAATACTTTGTAGCGCCACCTTTTGCTGCGATTACAGCTGTAAGTCGCTTGGGGTATGTTTCTATCAGTTTTGCACATCGAGAGACTGACATTTTTTCCCATTCTTCCTTGCAAAACAGCTCGAGCTCAGTGAGGTTGGATGGAGAGCATTTGTGAACAGCAGTTTTCAGTTCTTTCCACAGATTCTCGATTGGATTCAGGTCTGGACTTTGACTTGGCCATTCTAACACCTGGATATGTTTATTTTTGAACCATTCCATTGTAGATTTTGCTTTATGTTTTGGATCATTGTCTTGTTGGAAGACAAATCTCCGTCCCAGTCTCAGGTCTTTTGCAGACTCCATCAGGTTTTCTTCCAGAATGGTCCTGTATTTGGCTCCATCCATCTTCCCATCAATTTTAACCATCTTCCCTGTCCCTGCTGAAGAAAAGCAGGCCCAAACCATGATGCTGCCACCACCATGTTTGACAGTGGGGATGGTGTGTTCAGGGTGATGAGCTGTGTTGCTTTTACGCCAAACATAACGTTTTGCATTGTTGCCAAAAAGTTCCATTTTGGTTTCATCTGACCAAAGCACCTTCTTCCACATGTTTGGTGTGTCTCCCAGGTGGCTTGTGGCAAACTTTAAACAACACTTTTTATGGATATCTTTAAGAAATGGCTTTCTTCTTGCCACTCTTCCATAAAGGCCAGATTTGTGCAATATACGACTGATTGTTGTCCTATGGACAGAGTCTCCCACCTCAGCTGTAGATCTCTGCAGTTCATCCAGAGTGATCATGGGCCTCTTGGCTGCATCTCTGATCAGTCTTCTCCTTGTATGAGCTGAAAGTTTAGAGGGACGGCCAGGTCTTGGTAGATTTACAGTGGTCTGATACTCCTTCCATTTCAATATTATCGCTTGCACAGTGCTCCTTGGGATGTTTAAAGCTTGGGAAATCTTTTTGTATCCAAATCCGGCTTTAAACTTCTTCACAACAGTATCTCGGACCTGCCTGGTGTGTTCCTTGTTCTTCATGATGCTCTCTGCGCTTTTAACGGACCTCTGAGACTATCACAGTGCAGGTGCATTTATACGGAGACTTGATTACACACAGGTGGATTGTATTTATCATCATTAGTCATTTAGGTCAACATTGGATCATTCAGAGATCCTCACTGAACTTCTGGAGAGAGTTTGCTGCACTGAAAGTAAAGGGGCTGAATAATTTTGCACGCCCAATTTTTCAGTTTTTGATTTGTTAAAAAAGTTTGAAATATCCAATAAATGTCGTTCCACTTCATGATTGTGTCCCACTTGTTGTTGATTCTTCACAAAAAAATACAGTTTTATATCTTTATGTTTGAAGCCTGAAATGTGGCAAAAGGTCGCAAAGTTCAAGCGGACCGAATACTTTCGCAAGGCATTGTACATATACACACACATATACATACATACATACATACATACACACACATACACACACACATACACACACACACACATACATACATACACACACACACATACATACATACATACACACACACACACACACATACATACATACATACATACATACACACACACACACACACACACATACACATATACACATATATACACACACCAGAACACTCAATCTCACCTCTCATTTGCCTGTGTTTCAGGTAACACTCTGTATCTGTGGCAGTTCCTGATTGAGCTTCTTCAAGACCGACAGGCCTGCCCCCGCTACATCAAATGGACCAATCGGCATGCAGGGATCTTTAAGCTGGTCAACTCTAAGGCTGTGGCCCGACTCTGGGGCAAACACAAGAACAAACCAGACATGAACTATGAGACCATGGGCCGAGCTCTCAGGTACGCTGTAGTTAACTTACATATTATTATTATTATTCATTTTAACAAAACTTAACTTTCTATCTGTGGTCCTGCTGGTGTGTATCAAAGCTGACCTCTCTCTGTCTCTAACAGGTACTACTACCAGCGTGGGATCCTGAACAAGGTGGAGGGCCAGAGGCTGGTGTACCAGTTTGCTTCCCTGCCCAAGGACATGGTCTTCATCAGTGGTGATGAAGACCAGGAGGACCAAGGCAATCATGAGGACGATGGAGACGTTCCAGATGACCCAGAGGAAAGTCCGCCCTCCAGCGACCAATCCCTGGACGATTTAGCGTCCTACGAGCATTCTTTCCCTCCTCTTCCCCCCTCCTCTAGACCAGGTTACCAAAGGTCCAGACAGAGCAGCTGTAGTCCGGCAACAGCCCAGTGGCACCAACCCGGCCCAAAATCCGAGTCCCGATCCCTAGCCCAGCGCAGAACAGTTCTTCGACCACTGGGAGGCAGTCTGATCCAGCAGCAGCACCTGCCTATAGTCTCAGCTGAGATGCTGCGCACCCTGCAGAACGTTCAGTCTCTGCAGCCCGGTCAGCACGGGTCGGTCTTCAGAACCGCTCAGCTGCTGGGGAGTATGTGTGAGAGACAGGCTGCTACTGCAGAACAGACCACCAGTCAGATAGTGACTCTGCAGTTACAGCCCGTGACCTGCCCTGTCAAGCAGGGGAAGCTGGAGGTTAAGACAGAGGAGGACCCCGACTCAGGACTGACCAGGGAGTAGGATGCCCCGAGACATCTGATCAGTGTCGGTCGCTGTCATCTCCTCATAGTCAAGACAACTATAGGGGACAGTGATCGAAAAGGAACTGAGAACGATGATGGACAGATGTGATGTGAATTTGATATATTTTACAGATGTGACAGATCTGTATGGTCTTTGTCTCTTACATTCCCTTATGCACCAGAGCCATTTTTCACAGAGAGTTAACCAAACTGTCTTCCATGTTGGCGCCAAGCACTCCATGACGATCACATTCTAATAGGCATTCTAAGTAGAGTGTCATTGTCTTTCAACTCTTGGTACCAACATGGTGGCCATTCGAATTCTCCACCAAAGACGATAGACGAGCACTGGAATCGACAGCCACTCTGCACAACATCCCGCGCTTCTCTCTCTGTTTGCACTTCAGCTTCACTGTATGCACGGGAGCTTGCACACTGCTTTTGTACCCTCTCTATTTTCTTTCCTCTGCCATGATCAAAGCTTTGCACGAATGTTAGCTCTTCACAAGCCATTTATTTGTCCCCGCTCTTACTCTCGCCTACCAAAGTGCCTAAAATCCTCAAACAATTCTGTTCCAGCTTTCACGAAAGACGGCCTTGGTCTGTAGCCCGCGAGCTACTGCATATTGCGCCTAAAACATTGTTTTATGTCTGTGACACTTGATGATCTTCAACACACACTTCACACTGTCACTCACAACAGTAGAAGACACACCATCGGTGCTTGTGGTAAACGTGTCGTAGCTGAGCTGTTCCGGGGGGGGGTACATTCCATATAGATTGTTATGACTGTTAACTTTCCAGTAACGGCCACAGGCTTTACGTTCACGTTTTCCGGAAATAATGCAAATCTAAATCAAAAGGGGTTTTCTGTGTAATTTCTTCAGCAGTACTGTTGGCTTTGAGATGAAGACGTATTAATGTTGATAACCTGCCTGATAACTTCTCTCCGGCTTGTTTTTTTTTTGGAGAGAGTGAAAGTACTTCTGCCGGAGTCGGTAATGTTCTATCGACACTGATCTAAAGTCAGTTTTGTGGTGTTCTCTGGTTATTATTTGGAGATGGTAAACTGATCCTAGATTTGCCCCTGTGGGCAACTTCTACCCAGTGCCCTTCTGATAGACAGTACCGTTAGCATTCCAGATATGAATTCATGATATGCTGTAGTAGCGATGACTGTGCCTTCTTGGACCGTATATGCCTTGGTTTTTTTGTTGTTTGTGTGTGTGTGTGTGTGTGTGTGTGTGTGTGTGTGTATATTTGATGTTTTTCTGTCAGTTGTCTCAGGTTTGTATGCGTTTTTTATTTCTGCACACAGTATACATGGTCCCAGTTCCCAAACGTTCTAACTCAGTCTGTAAAGAGGTAAGATGATGTTGGCCTAGACTGATCTATGGTTAGTTTTGCTGTTCCTACGAGGATCCTCTATCTAATATGCCTTGCAAAGCCATAAGACCTTGGCTCCTAATAAAAAGCTGTTTTTTTTCTTTTCCTTTGATAATATTGCCTTGTGCTACTCTGCTTTAGCTGGAAGGCTTTGATATATTTGTTATATTGTGTGAAGAAACTTGGTTAAAATGTCATTGTGGAAATGCTGTACCAGGCTTTTATACTATCAATCAATTTATTGATGTTCATTCTGATGTTTTCATGCAATTTATTATACAGAAGTAGTAGATTTAAAAAAATGAATTATTGTTTTCATGAAATAAAAGTTATAATTTGAAATGAATCCTGGTAGTTTTTTGGCAAACCTTAAATGTTCCTTACCCGCACAAAATCCCTGTGTCTGTGACGCCTACCGTTTGGTGCGACGCGAGCATGGTGAAACTGGGAAGACATTGTCCTTTTGCGTTTTGAAGCAGAGTCTTTACCTGATAATCATGTTATCCAGCGAGAGCGTTTGTGCTGAACCCACTACGGCGTTTCCGATGCCAAGCTCATAGTCGTGTTGCTGCAGTTTGTTGGAGGGAGGTTCTGAGATGTGAGAAGTGTGCAGGATGACAAGGGACTGTGTAGTATAGGTGGAAAAAAACATTGTGTGTCAATTGTGGGGGTGCCCATGATGCTGGGGATCAGAAGTGCCCAGTGCGAGAGACAGGTTCAGGTTGCCAGGGTCAGAGTAGAACAGAAGGTGTCGTGTGCTGAGGCAGAGAAGAGAGTAGAGGACGATGGGTCAGGTGTAAGGAGTAGGCCTACGCAAATATTATGAATTTGTGCTTCAGTAAGGTTAACTTGTTAGCATTCATTGCCATGGTTATAAACTGTACCGCAGAAATTGAATGTCAATTTAGATTTGAGTCATTTAGCGACTCTGCCGTCCTATCTTCTGGGGGAAGCTGGGCAGCGACTCTGCCGTCCTATCTTCAGGGGGAAGATGGTTCAACCACCACCACATTGGGGTGCCGGGACAGAAAATAGATGTGGTGGCAGTTGCAGAGAAGCACTTGGGTGTACGAGGTTTTACTGCAGAGTTACAAGGTGTGTTGAACAAAAGGGATCAGTTAGGGTCAAAATCAAATCAAATAGTTTTAGTCACATACACATAAATTCAGCAAAAAAAGAAATGTCCCTTTTTCAAGACCTTGTCTTTCAAAGATAATTTCACAGATCTTCATTGTAAAGGGTTTAAACACTGTTTCCCATGCTTGTTCAATGAACCATAAACAATTATTGAAGATGCACCTGTGGAACGGTCATTAAGACACTAACAACTTACAGATGGTAGGCAATTAAGGTCACAGTTATGAAAACTTAGGACACTAAAGAGGCCTTTCTACTGACTCTGAAAAACACCAAAAGAAAGATGCCCAGGGTCCCTGCTCATCTGTGTGAATGTGCCTTAGGCATGCTGCAAGGAGGCATGAGGACTGCAGATGTGGCCAGGGCAATAAATTGCAATGTCAGTACTGTGAGATGCCTAAGACAACGCTACAGGGAGACAGGATGGACAGCTGATTGTCCTCAAAGTGGAAGACCACATGTAACAACACCTGCACAGGATCGGTACATCCGAACATCACACCTGCGGGACAGGTACAGGATGGCATCAACAACTGCCCGAGTTACACCATGAATGCACAATCCCTCCATCGGTGCTCAGACCGTCTGCAATTGGCCGAGAGAGGCTGGACTGAGGGCTTGTAGGCCTGTTGTAAGGCAGGTCCTCACCAAACATCACCGGCAACGTCGCCTATGGGCACAAACCTACCGTCGCTGGACCAGACAAGACTGGCAGAAAGTGCTCTTCGCTGACAAGTCGCGGTTTTGTCTCACCAGGGGTGATGGTCAGATTTGCGTTTATCGTCGAAGAAATGAGCTTTACACTGAGGCCTGTACTCTGGAATGGGATCAATTTGGAGGTGGAGGGTCCGTCATGATCTGGGGCGGTGTGTCACAGCATCATCAGCCTGTGCTTGTTTGCAGGCAGTCTCAACGCTGTGCGTTACAGGGAAGACCTCCTCCCTCATGTGGTACCCTTCCTGCAGACTCATCAAGACATGACCAGCATGACAGTGCCACCAGCCACACTCCTTATTCTGTGCGTGATTTCCTGCAAGACAGGAATGTCAGTGTTCTGCCATGGCCAGCGAAGAGCCCAGATCTCAATCCCATTGAGCATGTCTGGGACCTGTCGGATTGGAGGGTGAGGGCTAGGGCCATTCCCCCCAGAAATGTCCAGGAACTTGCAGGTGCCTTGGTGGAAGAGTGAGGTAACATCGCACAGCAAGAACTGGCAAATCAGGTGCAGTCCATGAGGAGGAGATGCACTGCAGTACTTAATGCAGCTGGTGGCCACACCAGATACTTACTTTTACTTTTGATCTTGACCCCCCCTTTGTTCAGGGACACATTATTCCATTTCTGTTGGTCACATGTCTGTGGAACTTGTTCAGTTTATGTCTCAGTTGTTGAATCTTGTTATGTTCATATAAATATTTACATACGTTAAGTTTGCTGAAAATAAGCGCAGTTGACAGTGAGAGGACATTTCTTTTTTGCTGAGTTTATTTAGAAGATGTTATTGCGGGTGAAGCGAAATGCTTGTTTTCCTAGCTCCAGCAGTGCAGCAGTATCTAATCATTCACAACAATACACAAATCTAAAAGTAAATGAATGGAATTAAGAAATATATAAATATTAGGACGAGCAATGTCATAGTGGAATTGACTGAAATACATAATAATAATAATATAAATATAATATAATATATAATATAGAATACAATATATACATATGAGATGAGTAAAGCAGTATGTAAACCTTATTCAAGTGACTAGTGCTCCATTATTATAGTGGCCAGTGATTTCATGTCTATGTACATAGGGCAGCAGCCTCTAATGTGCAGGGTTGAGTAGCTGGGTGGTACTTGGCTAGTGATGGCTATTTAACAGTCTGATGGTCTTGAGATAGAAGCTGTTTTTCAGTCTCTCTGTCCCTGCTTTGATGCACCTGCACTGACTTCGCCTTCTGGATGATAGTGGGGTGAACAAGCAGTGGCTCGGGTGGTTGATGTCCTTGATGATCTTTTTGGCCTTCTTGTGACATCTGTGCTATAGGTGTCCTGGGGGGCAGGCATTGTGCCCTGGTGATGCGTTGGGCAGACCCTTCCACCCTCTGGATGGCCCTGTGTTTGCAGGCGGTGCAGTTGCCGTACCAGGTGGTGATACATCCCGACAGGATGCTCTCAATTGTGCATCTGTAAAGGTTTCTGAGGGTCTTAGGGGCCAAGCCACATTTGTTGTGCCTACTTGTGCCTACATACTGTACTGACAAGCGTCTACTTCACCACACTGTCTGTGTGTGTGGACCATTTCAGATTGTCAGTGATGTGTAAAAATAAAATATATATATTTTTTAAATAATATAGGAGGAATAGGATGGTGATTTGTATCTTTATGAAATAGTGGTGTATTAGGTGTAGGGTTCGTTTTTCTTTTCCTTTTTCACTTTCCTTTTTTATGTTTGTATCAGAAAATGTAACGTGATTGACTTACACACTACCGCACAATAGGTGGCGGCATGCACAAACAAAATGTGTGAACGCCATAATGCCGAAGAAGAAGAACAACAACAACAACAACAACAGCAGCAGCAGCAGCAACTGCGCCTACCCAGCTGACTGTTGACAGGCCCGCACGGCGCATGTCTGCTAAACTGTGCTCCAATCCACTCACTGCACCACAGATATAACAATGAGACAGATATTTCCCTGAATGTTTAAATATGAAGCATCCGCTTGGCCTTTCCACTCACTACCAATATGGTAGTGACAGGAAGCCCACTTGCGAGCACATGGAACGAGATGGATTTTGGTCGACATTAGGCAAATGTTCTCATCGATTAAACATTTGATCTCAATACAGGTTTCCAAAACTAGAATATGTTCTGAACAGAATGGATTAAGTTTAGCAAACTTTACCCTTTGGAAAAGTTGTTAAAAATCGCGTTGTTTAGAAGGAGCGCAATGGGGAATGGAGTTATTGCACACGCGCGCTTCACATAGCGTGTGTTCCCTAACGGAAATATTCAGATGATGCTAGAACGCACCAATAGGATCTCGCTAGTTCGTGCTTGGCTCTGCTTGTTCTGCCCACTGAGGCTCGTTAGTTCCCATTGGAAATGACAGGCAGTGGTCTATCTTGGTTTACTTATACACATCTTTGACTGAACTATAGCGCAAGAGTTTAGGCTCCATTCTCCAGCATAGTTTCGTTTTCTGATTCCCATCTAGAACTTTCCAGCTAGCTAGTCTCTGCTCTTTCTCCCACTGACAACACTTCTAGCCCCATGGCATCCGAACGGCAAGTATATAAGCTACCTTTTCGAGTATTTTGTCATAAATGTTTCCTTATTCAAGAGGCTAACGTTAGCTTTGTTTTCTTGTTTTAGCAGTTTCTCCGATAGCTTCATAGACGAGAACCCACAGAAAGCTATCGAGGTAAACAACGGCCTGTCATTATGAACTCGTTTTTATTGAAAGTAAATAGCATTTTTGCTAGATAAAGTTGTCATGGGTTTGGAAATGTTTTCAATAACTCTAACTAGATAGCTGGCTATACACTTTTCGGGGCTGGCTAGCTAGCTAATCTTCTGCTAACTTTAGAAACTAATCTAACGAGAGAGCCAGTTAAGTTAGCCACCCTATCGGACTATTTTGGTCTGAAACGACGTACTCTCGGTAGTTGCTCAACTCCAGCAATAGTGATCTAGCTAGCTACTAGTATGTGTGTACCGTCACAGGAGCTAGTTAGCTTATTGGTTGTATCTTGTTGTACTCGCTAGCCAGTTAAGCTAATGTTAGCATTGCTAGCTAACTGGCTAACCACCTGCCATACTGTACATGTCTTGACTGTAGCTAACCACCATGTCTTGAATGTAGCTAACCACCTTACTAATGTAAGACTAATAAGATTGTGTGCAGAAAGCCAAGTTAAATAGTTTGGAAAATGTATCTAAACAATAGTTAACCTTAGATAGTGGTTATAAACATGTTTTTTTTTTCAATGTCTTGTCAATTCAATTGACCCCAAGTTTGCCCATTGGATGTCACCGTCATTTTCCCCCAGGAACTTAACGAAGCATTGGAAGGTAACTCGGACAATTCAGAATGGTTCTGCCAACGAGCCTATGCCCACCTCCAACTGAAAAACTACAGCTGTAAGTCTCTTATCCAAATACCCCCCCCCCCCCCCCCCCCCCCCCCAGACAAACCTTAATCCTCCATTGACAAACTACAACTCTAACCCTTGACTAACCTACCTAGCTTTACTGATTTTCTGAAATTGGTGTTTTGTAGAATTATTTTAATTTAAGTGACTGGCATATGTTAGTTCCCTCATCTTGTTTTTGCTACAGAAACTTGAGCTATGTTTCTCATCTGGGTATATCTGTTTCTACAGGTGCTGTCGATGATGCCAAGAAAGCCCAGCAGCTCAACCCCAGTCTTGCGCTTGCCTTCATGAGAACAGGGTATGTGTGCAGAAGGAGTCTAGCTAGGGCTGGCAATATGGCTAAATTTTTTATTTTTTTTTTTGTCAAATGTATATATTTCAATTTTTTTGTCTTTTTTCTAAATAAGCTTTGTTGCGCAACTTAATGGTCAATACACTGCATTTCAAACAGTCAGGAATAATCTAATTAATTCAGGGCTTGTAAAATTATGCCTAGGCTAACCGTAACTACCAGGGCAGCAGGTAGCCTAACGGAGCGTTGGGCCGTAACCGAAAGGTCACTGGTTCGAATACCAAAACCATCAATGTGAAAATTCTGTGTCCTCGTGCAAGGCATTTAACCCTCATTTGCTCCAGGGACTCTGTACTACTATGGCTGATGATATTCAGTGTATGTGACAATAAACCGTATAAAGTTTGGACACACCTACTCATTCAAGAGTTTTTATTCATACTATTTTCTACATTGAAGAATAATAGTGAAGACATCAAAACTATGAAATAGCACATGGAATCATGTAGTAACCAAAAAAGTGTTAAACAAATCAAAAGTTATTTTAGAATCTAAGTAGCCACCCTTTGACTTGATGACAGCTTTGCACACGCTTGGCATTCTCTCAGCCAGCTTCATGAGTTAGTCACCTGGAATGCATTTCAATTAACAGGTGTTCCTTAATTTGTGGAATTTATTTTCTTCTTTATGTGTTTGATTTGTTTAACACTTTTTTTGTGGTTACTACATGATTCCATATGTGTTATTTCATAGTTCTGTAGAAAATACAAAAAAAGCTTTTGACTGGTACTGTGTATATCATTTATGTTATCAAAATGGTTTAACCAGCTTTTTTTTTGCAAAATCACTGGCCTGGCTTTCAAGTCTATGAAAATGCCCTTTTTGTAACAAATTTAACCAGAACCATGCATAATGCACATCCACTAATAATGACAGCAATGTCTCACTCATAAGACCACCTGCTAGTGAGTAGCCAGCAATTTTGATATTTAAAGTCTCCAACTTGAATCTATTTGCTTGCTAACAAGGTAGAACAATTGAACTATGACAGACAGCCTCCTGTCCGTCTCAAACCGTTTGAACACTTTGTTTAGATGTTGAAATCAAGTGGATTACCAATATAAATATGCTTATTTCTCAGAATGAGAATTAATTGCCAATTCCTTATATACATGTGTCTTGTGTTCAATGCACATTTATAAAACACAGACTAGACAGCACATAACACTCTTGCTAAAATGCTGCTAGCGGTACTGCAATTCTGTGCGCATCAAAAAAATTATTAATTTCCCACAATCATATTCATTGATACTCCCGTCTTAGTAGGGTCTACTCTGTTCTAAAATTGGGAGTTGAGAGCAAAAGGGTATTGTTACAAAGGTTAAGTTCTCCTCTTTTACAGTAAAATGGCTCAATGTGTTTTGGTGTCCATATGACTGTTTTTTAATTTACGTTATTGTAATTTTTTTTAGTAATAAAAAAAACCCATGTTGGACCAAACCTCAAATGCAAATAACTAGTTGGAAAACTGTTGTCAGGGGTAGAAGGTGATCTTTATTTTGTTGTGAGTGGTCGGGGAGGGGCTTCTCTGTGCGAGGGGGCAAGGTGCACAGAAGGAGCGAAGTAGACGAGACCAAAAAGACACGCTCATAGAAACAAAAAAATATATTAAAACCTTGATTCTTGTGGAATTTTTGAATATCGCGCTTAAACATGAATTCAAATCAATTTATCACCCAGCCCAAAGTCTAGCCCATGACACCTGTCAAACAATGTCAATCGATCTGAATTGACATGCATTTATTTTGGCAGCTTGTGTTTTCTGGGGGGAATGTCACTGTTGATTTTTAAATGACTATGAGGATGACTGCTTAAAGATGTTTTCAGAACACTAAGCACTGTTGTTGAACATTTTACAGAAATGTGATGCGTTTTTTCTAATAAATCAGAAAATCCATTTGGTTAAACTCAACTCCACATCTCCCTTATATCAGGGGTCTTCAAACCTTTCTTGACCAGGGACCCCCTCCCAGGCATATCAGCGACCCCATCATACTTTAGCAAAAACATATTTTTTTCAAGTCTTGTCTTATCAGGTGAATGATGATGATAAATTCTAAAATGAATAGATTTGTTACATAGTTTTTCCGTTATTTTGACCTCCCCACATTTATAATTGAATGATAATGTGTAAATTCTAATATAGCCTATTAGCTAGAAAGGTCATTCCAAACACATTTTCCCTAAGCGCAGCTGTTTAGCTGGTTAATATTTAGCCGTGTGTTGGAAAAAATGTATGTCAAAGCTTACCAGCAGCTACAGTGGTAGCCTGTTCGCGGGTGCTTTTTCAAAGCCTGTGTCAGATACTCCAGTGAGTGTATTTGGCTCCAATGAATGTAATTTGCTCAATATTAATCTTTGCGAAATAATGTAATATGTTATTCTATTGCTAGGGATATTCATAACGTTAAAGTAAAAATTACTTTTTATACAGTGCATTTGGAAAGTATTCAAACCCCTTGACTTTTTCCACATTTTGTTATGTTACAGCCTATTCTAACATGTATTAAATAAATACACATTCTCATCAATCTACACAGTACCGCGTAATGGCAAAGCAAAAGCATGTTTTTTTTTGTATTTTATGCAAATGTATAAAAATAACTTATTTACTTAAGGATTCAGACCCTTTACTCAATTGCGCTCAGGTGCATCCTGTCCTGTTACCATTGATTGTCCTTGATGTTTCTTGATTGGAGTCCACCTGTAGTAAATTAAATTTATTGAACATGATTTGGAGAGGCGCACACACCTGTCTATATAAGGTCCCACATTTGACAGTGCATGTCAGAGAAAAAAACCAAGCCATGAGGTCGAAGGAATTGTCTGTAGAGCTTCAAGACAGGATTGTGTCGAGGCACAGATCTGGGGACCAAAAATATATGTAGCATTGAAGGTCCCTAAGAACACAGTGGCCTTATCATTCTTAAATGGTACAAGTTTAGAACCACCAAGACTCTTCCTAGAGCTGGCTGCACGTCCAAACTGAGCAATCGGGGAAGAAGGGCCTTGGTAAGGGAAGTGACCAAGAACCCAATGGTCACTTTGACAGAGCTCCTCTGTGGAGATGGGAGAACCTTCTAGAAGGGCCACCATCTCTGCAGCACTTCACCAATCAGACCTTTATGGTAGAATGGCCAGACGGAAGTCACTCAGTAAAAGGCACATGACAGCCCGCTTGGAATTTGCCAAAATAAACAAGAAACAAGATTCTCTGGTCTGATGAAACCAAGATTGAACTCTTTGGCCCGAATGCCAAGCATCAAACCTGGCACCATCCCTATGGTGAAGCATGGTGGTGGCAGCATCATGTTGTGGGCATGTTTTTCAGCAGCTAGGACTGGGAGACTAGTCAGGATCAAGGGAAAGATGAACAGAGAAAAGTAGAGAGATCCTTGATGAAAACCTGCTCAGTACCTCAGACTGGGGCGACGGTTCACCTTCCAACAGGACAACAACCCTAAGCACACTGCCAAGGCAACGCAGGAGTGGTTTTGGGAGAAACCTGAAAATAGCTGTACAGCAACGCTCCCCATCCAACCTGACAGAGCTTGAGAGGATCTGCAGAGAAGAATGGGAGAAACTCCCTATATACAGGTGTGCCAAGCTTGTAGCGTCATACCCAAGAAGACACAAGGCTGTAATAGCTGCCAAAGGTATTTCAACTGAGTAAAGGATCTGAATACTTATGTAAATATGATATTTCAGTTTTTTTAAAGTTTTTTTTTAATACGTTTGAAAAATATTCAAAGCTTATTTTTGCTTTTGTCATTATGGGCTATTGTGTGTAGATAGATGGGGGGCGATGTAATCAATTTTAGAGTTAGGCTGTAACATAACAATTTGGAAAATGTCAGTCTGAATACTTTCCGAATGCACTGTATATATTTAAATTATTTTCGCTGATCCCGTGCTGTACTTGGCCGCGGACCACCGATTTAAAAAACCACTGCCTTATATGTCAAACTTAAATTGGTTGTCAGTTCTCTCCAGGTTTTTTTTTGTTGGTCTGTTTCTGATAACATCCCTGTCTCCCTCCCTGCAGAATGGCAGAGTTCCACCTGAACCACTTCGAGTCGGCACATGCTGCCTTCACTCAGGGACACAGCCTGGACGGTGAGGTCTTGCTGAGGGGACCTGTGAAGCACCTATCACCTAGACACCTCCTCTAACCTTAACCACTTCATCCCAAATCCACTGCTAGCCCATTAGACATTTCATGCATATCTAAAAGCTAAATATATTATTGGTAATAGAAATATACGAACAGCTCTTGGTCTCTGATAAGTTAGGTCAGTGGTATTCCATTTTTTTCAGCGGGTACCCCATTTTCTTTCAGCCAAAAGTTTTGGACACTTTTTTTTTTCTTTTTTTCTGCAAGAATATCTTGTGACCCCAGCCCAAATCTAATGACAACCTTCAAATCGATACATTTTCATATCTTATCAAAATGAAAAGAAACCAATGCATACGTTTATACCTTGAACACACCTACAGTGTTTTTTTGTGTAAAATGTTATGCGGCATCTGAATTTGTGTGCAACAAAAGTTCAACAATCACCTTCTGCTACCATTTCTGTCAAGCAGTCTACGCATACAGTTTGACGCATACGTTACATTTTTCCACCGTATGCACCACACTGCTAGGCAGCGTTCCATTGGACATGAATGTACTTCTGGTGTACCATGACGCTGTCGGTGTGATCGAGGCGTTACTCAATATTTAATTTCGAATTATTTTATATATTTTTATAAATAAAAACATATTGTCCCATACAATAATCTGTGTTTTTAATTTGTACTAATTAAATATTTTTTTGGTTGGGGTCATCAAAATGAGACTTTTTTGTTGTTGTTGTAATACTTCTGGGTTAGGTGAAATATTAGCTATATTGCTTATCTTGTCTGTTTGGATCTACAGAAGTCTGTGGCTACGGGTATATTTGTAATTCCTCAGTAGAGTTGTGTTCAAACTGGTTGAGATTGTCTGAATCCTAACAGTGTGTTCTCCCTATGCTCCACAGGCTCCGATAACACTTTCCAAATGTGGATCAAACGCTGTGAGGAGATGATGGAGAGTAAGTAGGATCTGCTTTCGTACCTCGACCGCCATAACGAAAATAAGTCCCTGACTTTGTGCAATCCGGGTCACGTTTTATAAAAAAATAAATGTTAATCTAAGTACTGTGTATGCAGTTGAAGTCGGAAGTTTACATACATCTTAGCCAAACACATTTAAACTCAGTTTTCCACAATTCCCGACATTTAATCCTAGTAAAAATTCCCTGTCTTAGGTCAGTTAGGATCACCACTTTATTTTAAGAATATGAATGATTTATTTCAGCTTTTATTTCTTTCATCACATTCCCAGTGGGTCAGAAGTTTACATACACTCAATTAGTATTTGGTAGCATTACATTTCAGGTAGCCTTCCACAAGCTTCCCACAATAAGTTGGGTGAATTTTGGCCCATTCCTCCTGACAGAGCTGATGTAACTGAGTCAGGTTTGTAGGCCTCCTTGCTCACACATGCTTTTTCAGTTCTGCCCACAAATTTTCTATGGGATTGAGATCAGGGCTTTGTGATGCCACTCCAATACCTTGACTTTGTTGTCCTTAAGCCATTTTGTCACAACTTTGGAAGTGTGCTTGGGGTCATTGTCCATTTGGAAGACCCATTTGTGGCCAAGCTTTAACTTCCTGACTGATGTCTAGAGATGTTGCTTCAATATCTCCACATAATTTTCCTTTCTCGTGAAGCCATCTATTTTGTGAAGTGCACCAGTCCCTCCTGTAGAAAAGCACCCCCACAACATGATGCTGCCACCCCCGTGCTTCACGGTTGGGATGGTGTTCTTCGGCTTGCAAGACTCCCCCTTTTTCCTCCAAACATAACGATGGTCATTATGGGCTAACAGTTATATTTTTGTTTCATCAGACCAGAGGATATTTCTCCAAAAAGTATGATCTTTGTCCCCATGAGCAGTTGCAAACCGTAGTCTGGCTTTTTTATGGCAGTTTTGGAGCAGTGGCTTCTTCCTTGTTGAGCGGCCTTTCAGCTTATGTCGATATAGGTCTCGTTTTACTGTGGAGATAGATACTTTTTTACCTGTTTCCTCCAGCATCTTCACAAGGTCCTTTGCTGTTGATCTGGGATTGATTTGCACTTTTCTCACCAAAGTACGTTCATCTCTAGGAGACAGAACGCGTCTCCTTCCTGAGCGGTATGACGTATGACGCTGCGTGGTCCCATGGTGTTTATACTTGCGTACTATTGTTTGTACAGATGAACGTGGTACCTTCAGGCATTTGGAAATTGCTCCAAAGGATGAGCCAGACTTGTGGAGGTCTAGAATTTATTTTCTGAGGTCTTGGCTGATTTCTTTTGATTTTCCCATGATGTCAAGCAAAGAGGCACTGAGTTTGAAGGTAGGCCTTGAAATGCATCCACAGGTTCACCTCCAATTGACTCAAATGATGTTAATTAGCCCATCGGAAGCTTCTACAGCCATGACGTAATTTTCTGGAATTTTCCAAGCGTTTTAAAGGCACAGTCAACTTAGTGTATGTAAACTTCTGAACCACTGGAATTGTGATACAGTGAAATAGTCTCTAAAAAATTGTTGGAAAAAGTACTTGTCATACACAAAGTAGATGTCCTAACTGACTTGCCAAACTATAATTTGTTAACAAGACACTTTGTGGAGTGGTTGAAATATGACTGAATGACTCCAACCTAAGTGTATGTTAACTTAGCTGACAAATATAATCAATAAATTGGATAGCGACACACACATTTGTGAATTTGTCTCTATACTCCAGAATTTTGGATTTGAGATGAGATGTTTCATGAGGCGACACTACAGAATGTCATCTTTTATTTTAGGGTATTGTCAAACTTATGTTGTACTGTTTTGAAACACAAATTATTTATCTTTCTACTACCCCTATTTGAATACTTTTTTTGTGTATGTGTGTGTGAATTTTACCCCTTTTTCTCCCCAATTTCATGGTATCCAATTAGTAGCTACTATCTTGTCTCATCGCTACAAGTCCCGTACGGGCTCGGGAGGGACGAAGTTTGAAAGTCATGCGTCCTCCGATACACAACCCAACCAAGCCGCACTGCTTCTTAACACAGCGTGCATCCAACCCGGAAGCCAGCCGCACCGACGTGTCGGAGGAAACACTGTGCACCTGGCAACCTTGGTTAGCGTGCACTGCGCCCGGCCCGCCACAGGAGTCGCTGGTGATGAGACAGAAATTGCTCTGCCATTTCCCAGTTGCTAAAATTCTGATACTATGCCTAATTTCAGTTTGACAGAACAAGCAAGTATAGTGTAGAGAATCATTGTACCATCTAAATCGCTGTGAAATATCCTTTCCATAACCAAAAATATTGTTTTCTCAACTGTTTGAAGTTAATGTACCGAAAGAAAAAACTTAAGAACGGGATGCATAGAAATGGTGCACATTGAATAGATCTACTGCTTCTTAGACTTGCTTTCAATGAGAGTGACAGATCTATAACATTTCTATATGAATTTGGTTGAGTCGCCCAAAAAGTTACATATTGCAGCTTTTAAAGTAGTCAAACGTTTAGTATTTGGTCCCATATTCCTAGTACGCAATGACTACATCACACTTGTGACTCTATAACCTTGTCGGATGCATTTGCAGGTTGTTTTTGTTGTTAGATTATGTTTTGCCCAATACAAACTGAAAAATGTATTGTCATTTTGGAGTCACTTTTTATTGTAAATAAGAATGGAAGATGTTTCTGAACATTTCATTAATGTGGCTGCTACCTCGATTATGGATAATCATGAATGATTTGTGAATAATGAGCAAGTTAGAGGTCATACCCCTCAAAACACTGACCTCCCCTGTTATTGGTATAAAAAAAATGTGGGGGGGGGGGTGTTTATGTACTGTCACCTCGTGAAACATTTTTATCTCAAATCCAAAATGCTGGTGATTTCAGCTTCACTGTTCAAATAGAGGTTGGAGATGCATTCCACTCCCTATCTAAACTCTAACCCTGTACTAGCTAAACTCTTCGATAGAGAATATGTGTGTGTGGTTGTCATCGTCTGAGGGTTTAAATTGAACCTGTTTGAATCGCATTAATAATTTAGGTCTCTGGGGTGGGGTGGGAGGCCTCAGATCAACCCCAGTAAACATCCAAACACACACATCCATTGCGTGTTGGGCTCGCATTCTAAACAGCCCATGTGGACCCCCCCCCATGCATACCAAAATACAGACGCACGCACATATAATACATGTTCAAACAGATTCAAAAGCACATTGTTGCACACGTACACCAACACACACCTCAGTCCTCCGTTGCCATACCCTGGCCTTACCCTGTGAGTTCCCTCCCGTCTCTTTCATGTGTGAAGTGACAGTGTTTACCGCTAGGCGCTTCAGCTTGACGCCCCCACACATCAAAACGGGGTGTGCATATGGTGATATCACACACTCCCCGTTTCCCTTTTCAAACGCGACCTCATTTAGACAACATTAATGCTCCGTCTCATCCTTCCCCTTTTATCTCTTCTTTCCTTTTCTCTCCCTCTCTCGCTATTTATTTTTCTCCCTCCCCCTCTACTGGCCTCCCTCTGCCACCTCCTTCTCTAATGAAAGCAGTGAATAATGTAACAGACATAACTGGTAAATACAGATCAGGCCTGTTTAGCCTCAGAGGGTAAACAAACTGCCTCTGCGATCTCACAGGGAGGTGTGTGTGTTTATCTGGCCTGTTAATCTATGAGTAAGTGGAAACTGGCTGACTATACTATTCCTTTTCCTCTCCTTTGCAGTGGCCAATCAGAATGGAAAGGAGAACAAGGTAAGCGCCAATGACCATTTTGGACGTTCCTGCCATTATTCTATGTCCACAGTAGAGATGGAAAGAGGCCTCATCTTTATCTGTTCCATTAGGCCATCTGTGACAGCCTCAATGGCACTGCCCAAGCGTTCTCCATTTTGAGGTGGTACATTTTATTCTTCACGATTGGCTGATCCCTCCTGATGACCCGTTGGACATGACTCCCAACAGGGTCACCAGGAGGGATCAGCCAATGAAGTTGGAAGTCCCACCCAGTTCACGACATTCAAATGGTGGAAGCCCTCAATTGCGCTGCCCAATGCCAAAACAGCCTCTTGGCCACTAGAGGCCTCTATCATTCTCTATGATGTCCACATACATTCAGACCACATGTGCCAACCTCATTCCATGGTAGGGCTGAGTGTCTGCGGGTTTTCGCTCCTCCCTTGTACTTAATTAGACTAAATAAGGTCGCTAATTAGTAAGGAACTCCCCTCACCTGGTTGTCTGTCTTAATTGAAAGGTAAAAACCCAAAAAATGTGGACACTTGGCCCTCCGTGGAAAGAGGTTGACACCCCTGCCTTATGGCTTTCAGTTCCACTCTCCGCCTCATGGGGGCAGTGTTACACTCAGTATTTCAGACCGTATTCCGTCTGGTCTAATGGCTAAAGCTCATCATTAAACCCTCTTTCTCTTTTTTTTCCTCTCTTGTTTTGTTTAAACTTTCTCTCTCTCTTCCTGGGATGACTGGATTCCACCGCAGACACCGACGCCACACATTAAGTAAGTACAGTCCATGCTGAGTCGCAAATGGCACCATATTCTCTACATAGTGCACTACCTATGACCCTGGTCAAAAGTAGTGTACTATATTGGGAATAGGAGGCCATTTGGGATGCACTCTGTGTGCAGGAAGGTGGATAACTTGTTCCTACTCTTCAACCTGTACTAAGTGTGTTTTTCCTCAGGCATGACTGGTACCAGACAGAGTCTCAGGTCATCGTCACCATCATGGTGAAAAATGTGCCTAAGGATGGGGTCAACATCAACTTCGAAGAGAGACAGGTACACACCCTAACTCTCTCTCTCACTCACTCACTCACTCACTCACTCACTCACTCACTCACTCACTCACTCACTCTCACACACACACACACACACACACACACACACACACACACAGGTCAGTGTAAGAAGCTCTTGAGGAGAGCGCATGACAGTTCTAAACTGTCAGAACTGTTGCCAGAGTATCAGCTGCCCAGTACTATCGTCACTGAGGAAGCTAACTTTAGACATGTCTATTTCTCATCTTATTTACACTGACTTTAAAAATATTAACTCAACATGTTTCATGAGCTGAAATAATAGATCTCAGAAATGTTCCATACGCACATAAAAGCTTATTTCCCTCAAATGTTGTGCATTAATGAGTTTACATCCCAGTTAGTGAGCATTTCTCCTTTGCCAAGATAAGCCATCCAACTGACAGGTGTGGCATATAAAAAGGCTGATGAGGATTATGGAATGACAGAGAGGAAAGGCGGGGGAGTCGTCTTCCCAGAGGTGGGGTGTGGGGGTAGATTAGTAGTGATGGGAGGTTGTTAGGCTTGGCCGGTATCCAGATTTTCTCTCATCCCTTGATTTACAGTATTACCGCGCAGGGCACTTTTCTTGCTAAAAAGGCAAGAAAAGTATATTACCAGAATGCTAACAATCTTAGCACAAGCTATTAGCAAAACCACATAGATGCTAAATGCTAATAAGTGAGAAGCAAACTAATTGCAAAGACAATCAAATCAGCTCATAAAGTTATACAAGAATAGCTAGTGAATGTCATTTTAGGTGAGTGTGGACATTTACAAGCGAAAGTGATAGAGAAATTGTGCAAATGAACAAAGTTGTGATGCATGCTTTTCTGAAGGAAGTGCAGGATGTGTGTACATATGGGAGAAGAACAGAGGGGGAAACACCACTAGTAGGAAGCACAGAGGGGAAAATGGCAACTGCACCGCACAAGACTCGCTGATATACACTGCTCAAAAAAATAAAGGGAACACTTAAACAACACAATGTAACTCCAAGTCAATCACACTTCTGTGAAATCAAACTGTCCACTTAGGAAGCAACACTGATTGACAATAAATTTCACATGCTGTTGTGCAAATGGAATAGACAACAGGTGGAAATTATAGGCAATTAGCAAGACACCCCCAATAAAGGAGTGGTTCTGCAGGTGGAGACCACAGACCACTTCTCAGTTCCTATGCTTCCTGGCTGATGTTTTGATCACTTTTGAATGCTGGCGGTACTTTCACTCTAGTGGTAGCATGAGACGGAGTCTACAACCCACACAAGTGGCTCAGGTAGTGCAGCTCATCCAGGATGGCACATCAATGCGAGCTGTGGCAAGAAGGTTTGCTGTGTCTGTCAGCGTAGTGTTCAGAGCATGGAGGCGCTACCAGGAGACAGGCCAGTACATCAGGAGACGTGGAGGAGGCCGTACGAGGGCAACAACCCAGCAGCAGGACCACTACCTATGCCTTTCTGCAAGGAGGAACACTGCCAGAGCCCTGCAAAAGGACCTCCAGCAGGCCACAAATGTGCATGTGTCCGCTCAAACGGTCAGAAACAGACTCCATGATCGTGGTATGAGGGCCCAACGTCCACAGGTGGGGGTTGTGCTTACAGCCCAACACTGTGCAGAATGTTTGGTATTTGCCAGAGAACACCAAGATTGGCAAATTCGCCACTGGCGCCCTGTGCTCTTCACAGATGAAAGCAGGTTCACACTGGGCACGTGACAGTCTGGAGACGCCGTGGATAACGTTCTGCTGCCTGCAACATCCTCCAGCATGACCGGTTTGGCGGTGGGTCAGTCATGGTGTGGGGTGGCATTTCTTTGGGGGGCCGCACAGCCCTCCATGTGCTCGCCAGAGGTAGCCTGACTGCCATTAGGTACCGTGATGAGATCCTCAGACCCGTTGTGAGACCATATGCTGGTGCGGTTGGCCCTGGGTTCCTCCTAATGCAAGACAATGCTAGACCTCATGTGGCTGGAGTGTGTCAGCAGTTCCTGCAAGAGGAAGGCATTGATGCTATGGACTGGCCCGCCCGTTCCCCAGACCTGAATCCAATTCAGCACATCTGGGACATCATGTCCCGCTCCATCCACCAACGCCACGTTGCACCACAGACTGTCCAGGAGTTGGCGGATGCTTTAGTCCAGGTCTGGGAGGAGATCCCTCAGGAGACCATCCGCCACCTCATCAGGAGCATGCCCAGGCGTTGTAGGGAGGTCATACAGGCACGTGGAGGCCACACACACTACTGAGCCTCATTTTGACTTGTTTTAAGGACATTACATCAAAGTTGGATCAGCCTGAAGTGTTGTTTTCCACTTTAATTTTGAGTGTGACTCCAAATCCAGACCTCCATGGGTTGATAAATTTGATTTCCATTGATCATTTTTGTGATTTTGTTGTCAGCACATTCAACTATGTAAAGAAAAAAGTATTTAATAAGAATATTTAATTCATTCAGATCTAGGATGTGTTATTTTAGTGTTCCCTTTATTTTTTTGAGCAGTGTATGTGCTATGGACTCACTAGCTCCTTCTTTCTCCCATTGTGCTATTTACAAACAAACACGTCACTGGTTCAACTGTTCTGGGGGAACTACGGTAAGTTCCATAATGTGACCTGTGAAGTGAAGAACGCCATCTGCTTTATCACCTAACGTGTTGCAGAAGTTGACTGCAGGTATTAACTTAAACAGTAGCTACATATTAAAATGTATGGAAAAAATAGTTTTGACAGTATTGAAAAGCCATCCTGTGGCGCTTTCCAAATACCCCGGTATACTGCCCAAGCCTAGTTGTTCTCTCTGCTGAGGTCCCCCTACAGGAGAGCAGCTCTCTCTGATACACACAGAGAGATGCCCGATTCCAGTTCCACATCTCGTTCCCTTCCTCTGCCCTCGCCCACTCTTTCTGTTGTTCTGAGAATAGTATTGGAGGTGTTATTAGGGCTTATGAGATAGCTAGGGGGCTTGCCGTCCAGAGGATCTATGGCAGGGATGCTGTAAGGGATACATACGCACAATGCCATCAGGGGTATGCCAATTAAAAATGTCACTTAATTTTTTTTTTTTTTTTTTTATATATACAGTGCCTTGCGAAAGTATTCGGCCCCCTTGAACTTTGTGACCTTTTGCCACATTTCAGGTTTCAAACATAAAGATATAAAACTGTATTTTTTGTGAAGAATCAACAACAAGTGGGACACAATCATGAAGTGGAACGAGATTTATTGGATATTTCAAACTTTTTTAACAAATTCAAAAACTGAAAAATTGGGCGTGCAAAATTATTCAGCCCCTTTACTTTCAGTGCAGCAAACTCTCTCCAGAAGTTCAGTGAGGATCTCTGAATGATCCAATGTTGACCTAAATGACTAATGATGATAAATACAATCCACCTGTGTGTAATCAAGTCTCCGTATAAATGCACCTGCACTGTGATAGTCTCAGAGGTCCGTTAAAAGCGCAGAGAGCATCATGAAGAACAAGGAACACACCAGGCAGGTCCGAGATACTGTTGTGAAGAAGTTTAAAGCAGGATTTGGATACAAAAATATTTCCCAAGCTTTAAACATTCCAAGGAGCACTGTGCAAGCGATAATATTGAAATGGAAGGAGTATCAGACCACTGCAAATCTACCAAGACCTGGCCATCCCTCTAAACTTTCAGCTCATACAAGGAGAAGACTGATCAGAGATGCAGCCAAGAGGCCCATGATCACTCTGCAGCTGAGGTGGGAGACTGTCCATAGGACAACAATCAGTCGTATATTGCACAAATCTGGCCTTTATGGAAGAGTGGCAAGAAGAAAGCCATTTCTTAAAGATATCCATAAAAAGTGTAGTTTAAAGTTTGCCACAAGCCACCTGGGAGACACACCAAACATGTGGAAGAAGGTGCTCTGGTCAGATGAAACCAAAATTGAACTTTTTGGCAACAATGCAAAACGTTATGTTTGGCGTAAAAGCAACACAGCTCATCACCCTGAACACACCATCCCCACTGTCAAACATGGTGGTGGCAGCATCATGGTTTGGGCCTGCTTTTCTTCAGCAGGGACAGGGAAGATGGTTAAAATTGATGGGAAGATGGATGGAGCCAAATACAGGACCATTCTGGTAGAAAACCTGATGGAGTCTGCAAAAGACCTGAGACTGGGACAGAGATTTGTCTTCCAACAAGACAATGATCCAAAACATAAATTAAAATCTACAATGGAATGGTTCAAAAATAAACATATCCAGGTGTTAGAATGGCCAAGTCAAAGTCCAGACCTGAATCCAATCGAGAATCTGTGGAAAGAACTGAAAACTGCTGTTTACAAATGCTCTCCATCCAACCTCACTGAGCTCGAGCTGTTTTGCAAGGAGGAATGGGAAAAAATGTCAGTCTCTCGATGTGCAAAACTGATAGAGACATACCCCAAGCGACTTACAGCTGTAATCGCAGCAAAAGGTGGCGCTACAAAGTATTAACTTAAGGGGGCTGAATAATTTTGCACGCCCAATTTTTCAGTTTTTAAATTTGTTAAAAAAGTTTGAAATATCCAATAAATGTCGTTCCACTTCATGATTGTGTCCCACTTGTTGTTGATTCTTCACAAAAAAATACAGTTTTATATCTTTATGTTTGAAGCCTGAAATGTGGCAAAAGGTCGCAAAGTTCAAGGGGGCCGAATACTTTCACAAGGCACTGTATATTATTCACATTTTTTAACAGTCAATTTTTATATTTTCCAACGGGGCTATACATTTGGGTAGTAGCCTCGTTTCACTGGCAAAATACAATTAAACCACCTAGTGTTCAGAGAAATAGCACAATGTCAAATCCAGGTAGCCTAGTCAAATGATTAACATCCAATCGCATTAACCAATACCCTCTCACGGGAATTCCACTAACGGTCCGTATGTAGCCGAACGTAGCTGCTGCTCATGTTGCGATCTGTACTCTGATGGCTCAAAAGCCATGACAGGGAGACAAAGTGAAGTGGGAAATCGTGTGCAAGCAGTTGCTCCCGACACCACTTGGGTACACTGCAGCATCCACCGAGAGGCTCTTGCTGCCAAAGGAATGCCTGACAGCTTGAAAGATGTTTTGGACAACCATTTTCACTGTAATCTTTGTTAAAACGAGGCCCCTGAACATGTGTATTTTCTGCACTATGCAATGATATGGGCAGCGACCATTTTACAACATACCGAAGTGTGCTGGTTATCAAGGGGCAAAGTATTGATACGTTTTTTAAAATTGAGAGACAAGCTTAGTTTTCTTTACTGACCATAATTTTCACTTGTCTGACCACTTGTATGATGACGGGTTTCTCACACGACTGGCCTATCTGGGTGATGTTTTTTCTCGCCTGAATGATCTGAATCTAGGATTACAGGGACTCTCCGCAACTATATTCAATGTGCAGGACAAAATTTAGGCTATGATTAAGAAGCTGGAGCTCTTCTCGGTCTGCATTAACAAGGACAACACACAGGTCTTTCCATCATTGTATGATTTTTTTTGTGTGCAAATGAACTCAAGCTTACGGACATTGTCAAATGTGATTATAGCGAAGCACCTGAGTGAGTCGGTGCGCAATTACACAGGTACTTTCCCGAAACGGATGACACAAACAACTGGATTCGTTACCCTTTCATGCCTTGCCTCCAGTCCACTTACCGATATCTGAACAAGAGAGCCTCATCGAAATTGCAACCAACAGTTCTGTGAAAATGTAATTTAATCAGAAGCCACTGCCAGATTTCTGGATTGGGCTGCGCTCAGAGTATCCTGCCTTGGCAATCACCCTGTTCAGACACTGATGCCCTTTGCAACCACGTACCTATGTGAGAGTGGATTCTCAGCCTTCACTAGCATAAACTAAATACAGGCACAGACTGGAAAATGATTTAAGACAGAGACTCTCTCAAATACAACCCAACATTGCAGAGTTATGTGCATCCTTTCAAGCACACCCTTCTCATTAACCTGTGGTGAGTTATTCACAATTTTCGATGAACAAATAAGATTTTCTATGTAAAATTATTGATTATTATTTGTGCCCTGGTCCTATAAGAGCTCTTTCACTTCCCATGAGCCGGGTTGTGACAACGCACTCATTCTTATGTTTAAATGTATCGTATAGTGTGTATGTCAGGCTTACAATGATGGCAAAAAACGACATTTGAGAGTGTGCTGACCCTGGTGCTAGAGGGGGTACGCAGCTGAAGGTTGAATGTTTGAAGATGTACGGGACTATAAGAAGTTTGGGAACCACTGCTGTAAGGGGTATCACACACTCCCTTTGGGCCCAGCTATGCCCCCAGGGGTGCCTGTAAGCTCAGATCTAGGAACAGTTTACCCTCCCCAAGTCTAAATCCTCAATTGAAGAAAGAAAGCCCAACTGATCTAAGACCAGCACTAAAACCCCCTCAGGGTGAATTTGAACAAACATCCTATCCCCAATCCTCTATAATGGTCTGCAGTGGAGGATATATAATGTGTGATTCTATCTGTAGTTGTCGGCGGTGGTGAAACTTCCGTCGGGGGAGGACTTCAGCCTGAACATGAACCTACTGCATCCCATCGTCCCCCAACACAGCACCTTCAAGGTCCTCTCCACTAAGGTAATACTCCATACTCCTTAGCCTCTCAGAACTGTCATATCATTTGCCTCAAGAACTGAGAAAATGTTCCCACAGGTGAAATGTGTTTAAAACAACAGTCCTCAAGGTGATATGCAGTCCCCAGGAACCCTTAGAAATGTGATTTTAAACACAGCAGGTTAACCAGACAATGACCAGACTGGAATGTGATAATTAACCATTAGTGGAGCAGAAAGACTGGGAGGAGGAGAATCCTCTTTAATACAGCCCTGACTGGGTCAACACACACACACACACACACTAGAACTCTGCCCTGTGAGAATTCACAAGCTCTGCAGTTGTAACTAATTATGGCCGATAATGAGTGGGAAGGGCACTTGTTATTGTACACACATTAGTGAGTAATTTGTGTGTAGGCATCTCTCCATGCTTTTTCTCACTCCCTCTTTATTATCTTGGATCCAAAATGTGGCCTGTGGTCAATGAGTGTGACTGTTTTGAAACGAAGTGTGTGCGTGCGAGAGACTCATCCTGTGCGTGTGTACATGTGAGGGAGGCACTCCGCTCATCCATCCAGTGTACGTTGGGAATCTGGGGATGGGTGCTCGTTTGGGGACTCGTTTGGGGCATGAGATGGTGCTCAGTCTAACGAGACGGCGGGACATGCCCCACACACAGCACAACAGGGGGAGGTTGACAGAGACCCGAGTGAAGATGATTTGGTAGTCCGACAGACGTGCAGCCTCTAGCTAAGCAGAGAGTGAAGGAGATGGAGGGAGAGGAGGAATAGAATATAGTGTGGTAGAGAAGAGGTTATTGCTGAGAGTTCCTGCCAGCCAATGCCAAAACTAGTTTCCACCCTCGAGAGAGGACGTTGCCCCTCTCCATACTCCCATACATACAGTCATTCACAGTTCGCCATGGCAACATCAGGCACTGCATACCAGAGGTGCACGTGTGTTGAAGCTCAAACAAAGACCCAGTCTTAGAATAGGAAGAGGAGGGGCAGATGACTGCCTAAGAGACACACACACAACAGGTTGTTGTCGGACCTGGGTTCAAATACATGTCTATTTTGATACTTGTGTATTTGAGTATATTCCGATAATGTGGCCCGAATCAATTCCTTCTTTTGGAAGTATTTAAAAATAATTTCTTATAAATAGCCTACTGTTTAAAAGTAATTTAAAATACTTTTTTCATGCCTGGGTTATGTCCATGGGAGTGTATTTGAGCATTTTCAAATTTCCAAAATTTTCAAATTTCCAAAATTCAACTATTTGTCTTTTTTTTTAAATGATCGTCGTACACGCACTGAGTACATGCACACAAACTTAATCTTGTGCGTAACACACACACACACACACACACACACACACACACACACACACACAGGGAGTCAGTCTTAAAGGAAGAGAAGGGGATGGAGTTTGGGGAGGGAGCGAAGTGAGTTTAGGCCCCCTCCACTCCCACAAAGCCCTGTCTGTTCCCTGGTCCACAGGGCTCCACAGGCTCTCATGGTCCTACAGAGAAATGTAGAGAATGTACACACACAAAACACAATGTCACTTACTGTATATGTATATTTTTTTCTTATTCACACACAAACATGACACGGGGACAAATGTGCACACTAAACACATCAGTCGTCGGTTGCATTCCTTTCCACTAGGCACACTGAGAGACTTTGGCTGGTCTCTGAACAGGTGAACTGTGTTCAGTTATTGTGTGTGGGAGTGTGCTGAGATTATATGACGCTTCTCTGACTTCATTTTAGCCGTGCAGCATCCTGGTATGACCAAGCGTCAGAGAGCCACCAGAAGAGACCCAGGCCAAACCTGTCCCTAACTAACTACTCTCTGTGAGAGTCCAAGGGCTCTGCGCTAGTCAGACTAACGACACCAACTGCAGAGCTCACTGTTTTTTTTTTTCCCTTTCCCATTGGTGGTTTACTTCCACTGCTCTCTTCAGAGGACACTTAGGAAGGCATGCTAGGCTGTACTATGCACAGTTGCGCGTACTGGAATCACACTTGTGCCATCTTCACGTGATTTTGGTTGTGTGTGTGTGTGTGTGTGTGTGTGTCGTGCACACACGCACTCGTCAGTGCTACCCTCTCTGACCTCCTCCCGTCGTCGGCAATGAGGCATTCTAACCCGCGGGGTCGTCATGACAACAGGGAGCCAATTACACACCAGAGTGTTTGATCAGAACGGAAGGGTAAACACACGCACACACACTCGCTCTGCTCCAAACTCCTCTCGTCTCTGTGAATAGATAACATACAGCCTCCCTCTGTAATTTCCATGCCTGTCAGCCTCCTTCGCCAGACTGTTTCTATTTTTATTTATTTATTTGTTAAGTTGCTTTTTAAAATCTTCTCTGCTGTAATCTAAAGTAGGGGCTACTTTGTGAAGGGCTGAGATGGGAGACTCTTTGTATGTGGATTTGTATGTGCAGGGCAGAGGGGAGGGTGTGTGTGTGTGTGCATATGTTGTATAAGACTGGGGCGGGTGAGTGTGGGACAGGGGGGACATCGGTGGGGGTAAGAGCACGTGGGACTGGTGACATGGGACACAGGGACTTAACTCCCCCTCTGAGGGACTGACAGGCGTGTGTGTGTGTGTTGCTCAGTATGGCCCCTGGGAGCTGTGGGTGGTGGTCCTGTATGTGACGGTGCTGTCACATCCCTTTAAGACCCAGCCCCTCGCCTGCCGCGTCCCTTTAACACGCAGAGACACAGATGTGGCAGCAGATTAATGTTGTATAGCGCCCCCAGCACACACTCTGCACGGGCACAGACTGCACCAGTTATCACCACACACACACTCACTCACTCACTCACTCACTCACTCACTCACTCACTCACTCACTCACTCACTCACTCACTCACTCTGTGTGCACAGAAGAGCATAAAAACCTCCCTGCCACTGCAAAGGGTCTGTGTGTCTCTGCCTTGTCTCCCAGCCCATTCCCCTACACTGTACACAGAGGTTGACTAGGTCGGTGTCTGCAGACAGATGTTGGTTGCAAATAATTCAATGAAGAAGGGCTCCATGTGAACATCAGTTAAAGCATGGGTCATGATTGAGCATTCAGTCCTAAGATTTGAGGTGTTTAGTCTCGGGTAAGTATTGAGCTCATCTATTAGTTGTGTGTGTGTGTGTGTGAGCCTCTTGATGCTCTGGCTTCTGCTCCTGACACGTTCATGAATGAAACATCCCTTAACTCAACAGAGCAGAAATTTTATTTTAATTGCGTCGACATGCCAGCGCATCCCTCCCCCCACGCTATAACTCTGTCAAACTTTTGTCTCTAAACACACATGCTCTCTTAAATACATACACACACACACACACACACACAAGATGACGGGGGGGGGGGGGGGTACTGGAAATCTCAGCAGCTTAAGTGTCCCACTGGTATGAGGCCTGTCACTGCAGCTCGCATGTGGTGGCGGCTGTCCTCTCTCTTCTTCTCGTCTCCTCTCCTCCGATGTAATGATCTGTCCAGAAATGTGTGTTCCTGCCATTGGTCGACAGACCGATAGCTCTCACCCCACACACACACACACACACGTACGTTGAGCTGATCTGATCACACACTATCCGGCCCCTCAAGCTGACAGATGTCTCGTTAGCACTCTGTCTGTCAGGAAGATTTGGGAGTGAGCTGTGCCCCCGCATATCACTGTCTCTCTCTGCCGTGAGCTGATCCCACCATTAAAAGAGACTGGTGAGCGCTGAGCTACCGTCTTCTGATCTCACGTGTTGAGCCCAAATATAGACGTAATGATAACTAAAGACATTAGCTTCGCTCTCTCTCTCCTTGCTCTCCACGCCCTCTTCCTCCACTCTTCCTCCACTCTCCTCTCTCCTTCTCCTCTTTTTCTCAGGTGGAGATCAAAATGAAGAAGACTGAGGGGACCAGGTGGGAGAAACTGGAGGGTGAAGGACAGGAGCCCAGCGTCAAACACTTCACCCCCAGTGAGAACCTCTCTAACGCGCGCACACACACTTAGTTTCCTCTGCTCTCTCTCCTTTACACACACACACACACACACACTTAGTTTCCTCTGCTCTCTCTCCTTTACACACACACACCCACTTAGTTTCCTCTGCTCTCTCTCCTTTACACACACACACACACACCTAGTTTCCTCTGCTCTCTCTCCTTTACACACACACACACACACACTTAGTTTCCTCTGCTCTCTCTCCTTTACACACACCAGTCATACCGCTAAATAAATATGTTTCACAATCTTTATATTTTTTTTTTTACAGCATTTGGTGTGTACTACTGAAAGCCCCGTCTCCTGTGTTGACCAGTACCCATGGTAACCCTCTCTAAACGTGTGTGTGTTCCTGTTCAGACCAGTACCCTTCTTCGTCCCACTCCAGCCGTAACTGGGACAAGGTGGTGGTCGACATCAGTGAGGAGGAAAAGAAGGAGAAACTGGAGGGAGACGCAGCGCTCAACAAACTCTTCCAGCAGATCTACGGGGACGGCACCGACGAGGTCAAACGGGCCATGAACAAGTCCTTTGTGAGTGTGTTTATATATACACACACTTGCACGCGGAGAGAAACTGTGAAATGTAGTTTCATTTTCAATTTTTTTTGCAGTATCACTGACTTACACTCCTCCCCTTGTAGATGGAGTCAGGTGGTACAGTCCTGAGTACCAACTGGACGGACGTGGGGAAGAGAACAGTGGAGATGAGCCCTCCAGACGACGTGGAGTTTAAGAAATACTGAAGAACCAGAGGGGTGTCTCTCTCGCTCTCTCTGTACTACACAGTCCTACGTTCCCCCTCTCTGCCTCAAGTGGACCGCCCCATATCTCCTCTACCCCCCCCCCCCCCCCACACACACACTCCTCATCCCAGGCCGTCTGTCAATATTGCTTTCTCCCGGCCAACTCTCTCGTTCTCTCTTTGCCTCCGATGGATGTCCACCTTATTCGCCAAAACCCACCTTTTCCAACACCTCCCCCTTCCAGTGGTCTGTCAATATTGGTTTTTAGAGCTTTGGTGATTCTCAGCAGCAATCCAGAAACCAGTCTTTACCCTCATTAAACCATTCTCACACTCTATGAAGACTGTCATAGATATATCAAACTGTCTTTCCTAGATCTCATAGAAACAGTAGGAATCATCCTCATGGTCAGTTCTGGCTGTTTGATGGTTAACCTGGTTAAAGGCGGTAATGAGTTGAAACAGAAACCCTTTTCACCTCTTCTTGTGTCTCAGCAATAGCTGGTTCTTGTTTTTAAAGCCTGTCGTTTTTCTGGGGTGGGTTGGAGGTTGGAAATGTTTCTATCGCCTCATTCACTGCTTTCATGAAAAATGAAACCTTTTTTTTTCTGTACACTCGTAGAATAATTTCTTTATCCACATCAGCAGCAATACGGTCATGAAATGGAAGTCTGGAGTCTTAATTTCCTTTTCCTCAATGTGATTCAAACTTCAATGTAAATAAATGATTTATTTTCTGGATCACCAATTTTGAGTTTTACTGTGTTTTAGTGTTGAGACCTGAAGAAGGCTAGCATCACCAATCCCAAACACGCTTATCGTACTGTTCTGATCTACTGTATTAGAGAAGGCATAGACCTCATCCTCACACACACGCTCCGCTTCTCTCTGCTACGAGTGGGCGTTGTGTAAAAGAAGCACGGAAGCATTAATATGCATCTGCCTGCCTGCTATCCGCATCATCAGCTCTCACACCTAGTTAAGTTTTAAAATCCTACTCACTCACACACCCCTTCCTCGCTGAGTTGTGTTAGATTCATTGCACATCGTTTCATCTCTCGTGACAATCAAAAACTGTTTTTGGCTTCGGATATAACTGCATCTCACACACACACACACGCACACGTTGCCCCCTCCCATACCCCTGCCTGAAGCTGCTCTCCTGACATCAAAAGGAGCTAAGCACTTTGCATCGCGGGTAAGATCAGAGCGTGACGGCTGCATAGTCTTTTAGTCTCATCATAGTCGCCCAGACCTTTCAAACTCTGCTGCGCTCCAGTTTTTTAACCTTATTGATCAACTACTGCGTTGGGTATAAACTCCAGTGTGTTTGCGTGTACATAAGGCTGCTTGCGGAAGTGTGCCTGCATGCGAACTGTATGTATAGTATCATTGATCTCTGTTGTTGAACCATATTATACAGTAGGCTAATTTGCTTTGTACAGTATGAATTGTCTTCTCTGTTCGGGTCAGCACATTACTGAACTAATGTGTTTAATATGATCGAGTGATGGAAAAATGATGCGTTTTATATGGTTACTTAAAATAACATTTTATTCATTGAATTGGCACTTTGAAATAGTTATTTAATGCTGATGGAGAATGCCAGATGGTGTACAGTAGATGTTGGTAGTCTCTACTTCTGGAGAAACTGTTGGGGAAATGAATAACAACGGTCTGGAGGACAGAAACACTTCTCACTAGCATGATGAATAGCTACAGACACACACAGCTGACAGTCTCGTCCCAACTCGTATACTTTAACTTCTGCCTACAGAAGACTTGTTATTTCTGACATTTGTTTCCATCAAAAAGGCAAAGGAAAAACTGAAAGGTAAGTTTACACATCACTAACTGTCGTGTCAATCACTAATAAGATAAAACTATTGACAGAAAATATGTAAATTATTTTAATATTTGGTTTCAGGTGACAAGATCAGACAGGTTGATGTCACCACAGGGTATGTAGTACTCTTAAAGAGTATGGTATGAATAATGATATACAACTTATGTTATTGTAGCATACATATTTCTCTGTTATGGTTGAAAACTGAATATCCTTGATTGATTGTTTGCTCACTCCCCTTTAAAAAAAATAATAATAATCTTTATCTCGCTCTTCCTCCCTTGCCCAAATCTTAAGTGAACTGCACTATACCTAGCCAAGCTAAGTACTCAATTTGGTTGACCTATCTCCCCCCCCCCCCCCACTACTCTCTGTTTTTCTTTCCTCTTTCTCTCTCTCTCTCTCCACCACCCGTCTTTCTCTGGATTCTACCACTCCAGGTCTAGGCAGGGGGTGTTTAGAGGATGCCCAGGATGCGACCCACCCACCAGCGGCAGGGCATGATGACTCTGCAGGCCACCCTGCACCCGCGGTAGTGGTAGGGCCAGGGTTGGAACCCCCCCAGGGGCTCACAGATCCTCTGGCACTGGGTGTGGCTCCTCCGGCACTCCGTACAGCACACGCCCTGGTGGTCCAGCATGGGGTCAAAGGTCATTGTGCCCTCCTCGCCCTCCAGACCACGCTACAGGTTGAGTGAGAGGGGAGAAGTCGTGTTAAATACTGGTAGTAGCAGCATCTGTAGACATGTCTATGTAGAAATGCATCTCTGAAGAACTAAGAAATATCATTTCTTATTTAATGGTTTATCTGAAATGCAAACACTGAGTTCTATGTCTGTTCTATGTCTGTGGTGGTCTGGGGATGTCTGGGGGAGGAGCAGTCGGGATTAGGGGTAGTCTAGAGGCCTACACATGGAGGGGGTACAGGGCGTGGGGAGATTCATAGTGGAGCTATTCACACAGAGCCTCAATGGAACTTTAGATTGGTATTCTAAAGGAGTCTGAGGCGCAAACAGACTCAGGGTGACAGCGATCTCTCTCTCACACACACACACACACACATGCTCTGAGGGACAGGCGTGCACACACACACCCACACACAGTTGGGGTGACAAGCGTGGCCGCTCAGGGTGATGCCGTGAACCCAGCATCTGTTCCTGCTCACACAGCTGTGCATGCTGGGAGAGAGAAGGGACAGGAACCATTTGACCCGTTGTCAGACGCTCAGCTGTTGACATGGGCGTGAGCGCGTAACATTATACTGTGTCTCTAAGAGGATGTGCAGTCTGGTTGTTAGAACAGGCCTGTGGTGACACAGCAAACACGGTCTATGAAGGCCAAACATTCGAGCTGTGCTGCTGGAGTTTGAAGTTACACAGCACGCTGATTGAGTGGGCGAAGGCACTCACATGATAGGGGTTCTCAGGGTTAAATTCTGCTTCCGGGTCCACTTCCTCCTCTGCCCCCGGTGCCTGGCGGCGCTGCCGAGGGGCTGCCCTCCTCTTCCTCTGCCCACCTGGGGAGAGCACAGAGACTGTCAATATGCCATCTAGGCCAACACAACATATGTTGACATCGGGGTGTTATTGGAGCCCCCTTTGGAAGCACCACACCTACACTGAGTGTACAAAACATTAAGAACACCATCTCTTTCCATGACAGACTGACCAGGTGAATCCAGGTGATCCCTTATTGGTGTCACTTGTTAAATCCACTTCAATCAGTGTAGACAAAGGGGGGGAAACAGGTTAAAGAAGGATTTTTAAGCCTGGAGACAATTGAGACATGGATTGTGTATGTGTGCCATTCAGAGGGTGAACGGGCAAGACAAAAGATTGAAGTGCCTTTTGAACAGGGTTTGGTAGTAGGTGCGAGGCGCACCAGTTTGTGTCAAGAACTGCAACGCTGCTGTGTTTTCACGCTCAACAGTTTCCTGTGTGTATCAAGAATGGTCCACCACCCAAAGGACATCGAGCCAACTTGACACAACTGTGGGAAGCATTGGAATTAACATGGACCAGCATCCCCGTGGAACGCTTTCAGCACCTTGTAGAGTTCATTCCCTGACAAATTGAGGCTGTTCTGAGGGAAAGAGGGGGGGGGGGGGGGTATGCAACTCAATATTAGAAAGGTGTTTTTAATGTTTTATACACTAATTGTGAAAAGAAAACACTAATTGTAATGTTTTGCTTATTTCCAGTGCATCATGTTGCTATGTGCATTGTTTGGAGATGACCAGTCGCTTTCACAACTTATTGTTGTCCTTCAAATACACACTTTACTACTCCCATATAAGGACTTGTGTCTGAGAATATAAAGGTGCTAATTGGGTACCGTTGGGGTAGGTAGGGCGGAGCCAGAAGATTGGCAGGTCTCCACACAAATCGCGGATCTTGGAGCTGAGGAAGGTGGGGTCAGAGAGGGGCATGTCAGCCGCCACCCAGATCAGAGAGTCCTCCTCAAACTTAGCAGGCATCACCTCATCCTCCTGGAGAGAGAGGGGGGGGGGTGGATTAATGTAATTACAGGATGAAGATTAAAATGTGTATCCTATAAGGCCTATATTCAATCTACAGCGTTGAAAATCTGCGCTGCGGCGTGATTGAAGTTTAAAGGTCATTCCCATTTGAGCCGACATATGCAGTTTACCGTGGCGTGAACGCAGTCTCCGCGAACGCTTGGAACCTTTGCGTTTAAATTTAGACCGTGCAGATCTTCAGCGCTACAGATTGAATCGAGCCCAATTAAAACAACCCATTTCACTGCACCAGTGGATGTGACAATTAAAACAACCCATTTCACTGCACCAGTGGATGTGACAATTAAAACAACCCATTTCACTGCACCAGTGGATGTGACAATAAAAACAACCCATTTCACTGCACCAGTGGATGTGACAATTAAAACAACCCATTTCACTGCACCAGTGGATGTGACAATAAAAACAACCCATTTCACTGCACCAGTGGATGTGACAATTAAAACAACCCATTTCACTGCACCAGTGGATGTGACAATTAAAACAACCCATTTCACTGCACCAGTGGATGTGACAATAAAAACAAAAAGAAACAAAAAAACGTAGCTCTGGGCTCTACCGTGTTGACAGACAGACAGACAGACAAGCTTATAAGGAATGTCCCTGGGCTTACACTGTCTGACTGATTTTCCTGTATCATTTTCCTGTATAATTGCAATATTCTTGCGACTCCTTTCGACCCCCTTGTTTGTTTTTTGATGTGGTTTCCTGTCTCGTTCCTCATTGTCTGTTTTAACCCTTTGCGTGTTTTCTTAATGCATAGCGCAAAAGGGATATCCCTCAAGCCTTCTTGTAAATATATAGTTCCTGACCTGGTGTTCATTAGACAGACAGATTGGATCTGGGTTAGAAACGTACTTTACTCATTCCCAAGGGTAGATTCAGCCGAAGACACAGGAGCTCTCCTGTCTATGAGAAGCCCTCAGATTCTCTCCAGCGTTTAGGCGCTTCAACAACGTCAAGAATCATTCACATCAAGTCAACAAGCTGAACGGAAAAGCAGGATGGCCTACATTTTATAAAGTCTCCCTGCTGATGTGTAGATCAAACACACACACACGCACACACACACACACTGCTAACATGAATAATATTATTGTATTACTAGAGTAATATACATGTTACTGGTTACTCAACAGGTAATAGATAGTTAGGGGAATGCTATCATCTAACCTACATGTACACACTTTTATTTTTCATTTTAAATTATTAGCTTGGGGTGCAAACAACAGCAAGCGTTCTCCAGTGCAGGACTGATGAGTTTACCTAACCCATTCTCTCTGTCTGTCTGTGTTTGTCTGTGTTTGTCTGTGTTTGTGTGTTGACACTGATAAGAGTTTATCGTGCCCATATTTCCCATCACTAAATCACAACCGATAACCCAGCAAGATCACACCCGATAGACTTCCGTATTCAACGTTTGTCCACGTCCCGAGGACGTTGGGAGATGCCTTCAATTACCGTCCAATAGGGGCAACGTGAGCACATATTACTCTCGAGCGGCTTGCCAGGCGAGGATCTCGGGTTCAATCCCAGTGCTAGGCAATCGTTTAAAATGGTTTCTGTTTTCACCCTGTCACAAACCTTAACCCTTACCTTAACCAGTCAGAGTTATTGCCTAAACTTAACCGTCAAGGTTTTTATGGTACCAACCTTAATCCTTACTTACATTATATATACAAAAGTATGTGGACACCCCTTCAAATTTGTGGATTCTGCTATTTCAGCCACACCCATTGCTGACAGGTGTATAAAATCGATCACACAGCCATGCAATCTCCATAGACGAACATTGGCAGTAGAATGGCCTTACTGAAGAGCTCAGTGCCACTCAACCTGGCACCTTTCCAACAAGTCAGTTTGTCAAATTTTGGTTAACTGTAAGTGCTGTTATTGTGAAGTGAAAACGTCTAGGAGAAACAACGGTTCAGCCGCAAAGTGGTAGACCACCCAAGCTCACAGAACGGGACCACCGAGTGCTGAAGCGCATAGCACGTAAAAATTGCCTGTCCTCAGTTGCAACACTTACTACCGAGTTCCAAACTGCCTCTGGAAGCAATGTCAGCACAAGAACTGTTCGTCGGGAGCTTCATGAAATGAAAGCCTTCCCAAAAGAGTGGGGGCTGTAATAGCAGCAAAGGGGGGACAAACTCCATATTAATGCCCTTGATTTTGGAATGAGATGTTCGACAAGCAGGTGTCCAAGTACTTTTGGTCATGTATTGTACTTTCACTTTACCCATAAACATTTATGCCACCTGGACGAAATTTAAATACTGAGATATTGTTGGAAGACCAGCCTGCAGCTACTATTATAACCACATCTCACTGAGCCCAACATGCACACAAACATACACTGCCTAGCACACACAGTGGAATAAATAAACGGCTGTTGACGAGGCAGAGAGGCGTGTGTGTGTGTGTGTGTGTGTGTGTGTGTGTGCGATGGCCTGCGATGGCCTGCGTGATGTTTAATGATGTGTGCATGGAGCATACACAGCGCTAACTGATTTAAATAATCAGAAAGCCTCATTTGGGCAGTGGGACAGCTTACACGCATTCACAAACGCGCAGACAGAAACACAGACATCTTGCAGCACTGTGACAGCTTGACAGGCTTGTTCAGATGTTGTTAAGATCAGTGTGTTGATCCAACCCGCCTCATTTCAGTTTGGCCAGAGAGAGACTGTGAAAACATGACTCACGAGTGAAAGCAATCCCTCTCTCTGAGAGGCACGCGCGTGTGTATGTGTGTTTACTGGCGGGTGGGTGTGTGGGTGTCCTCTCGGCTCACCTTCCCATCAAATACTTCTTAACTGACTTCACTTTGAGAGAAATGGACAACATGACAGTTAGGGTTATCACACACAACTTGCGGTATGGGGGGTGGGGGAGTTATGTACGTCAGGTGAGTCCAGATCACAGGCCTTGTTTGGGGATAGTTTGTGGCAGAAGAGATCCTCCAGATCAGAGCGAGAGAGAGCTCATGTTTGGGGCTGGATACCAATCTGCTACAATCTCTTCCTTTACATGTACAAGCCCTTACCCTCGGGCTAAACACATCCAAGCCAACTAACCACAGACACACACACACACACAACCACACAACCCAGCCAGTAAACCACTCAGTTCATCATACATCTCTCCTGTAATCTCTTAAATGAACTCAGTCTCTATATCTACCCCAACCCCCCACAACACACCACAATGTTAACTGTGTCTGACAGTAGAGATAGGTGTGTCGTGGTAGTAGGTAACCCAGAAATACACACAGCCAGAAAGACGAGAGAGAGAGCAGGAGAGCAGGTCATTCCTACCAGGTCGAATAGAAGAGAGTCTTTGTTGAGTGTTTCCACGTCAGGCAGATGAGCTTTGACCTGGGTCTTAATGTAACACTTCTCTCCTCCAGCAAAACGGATACCAGTTATACCCTGGGGTGGAGAGGAAGTTGCTTGTAAAGAAAATAACAACGTGCATCTGACATGTTACAAAATGGATTTAGCCTTCAATGTACCAATTGGAATTATTTCTGTTGTTGTTTCAAACGTACAATCTGGAAGTCGTGGACCTCCACTGCCTCCTCCTTTCCACTCCCAGTACGGAACCTCTCCATGTTGTTGGTAGCATCAATCTCCATAGAGCCCTCCTCCACCTTACCATTAATACTCATGCTGTAGTGGACGTTGTAGATCTGCCACACACACACACACACACACACACACACACACACACACAGGGAATGTTATAACACCCGTAAGAAGGAGTTTGGTGTGTGTGTGTGTGGGGGGGGGGGGTAGATTCTCTATCTGGCTCGGGGGCAGGAGTGTTTTCTTCTCCTTCTTCGTAATGGGTGGGCTTTGTCGACACCTCCATCTCCATCCTAGAAGCAGCGACAAAAACAACCAAATGATTTTCCTATTCTCATTCAGGCAATGCATTTAAACTCATGCAGGCCTATAGCTACCAAATGCATTCAAATCATATACATAATTGTTTTATTATTTGACAGTAGCCTAGGCTTACCTCGATTACACCTCTCGTCCCCGGGACATCAGCAGGACCCTATGAGCCCCCCCCCCCCCCTCCCCTCCCCTCCCCCCTCCCAAGTCTCAGAAACACAAGGCTTCCATTCATTATACACTCTTGACTTCTACCAAGCGCTCCAACACCTAAATGGCATAGCTCAACACAATGATATGATTTATCAGCTTTTAACATTAGGCCTGCCAGAGACTAGAGTCGCTGGTTCAAGGCCCAATGCCTCTTGAATTCGCTGTAGTCCATTATTACAGAAGGATTCATGTTAAAACTCTTACATGTTTGTTGTTAATATTCCAGAAGTAAAAAGCTCCGATAGCCCCGAACAGCAGCAGTATTGCCCCGGCGATCAAAACCACAATCCCGGACTTCAGCAGGCGGCCGGTGGCCACCGGTTTAACTGGCACCGCAGTGTATGCCTGAGATGAACACATCAATCATTTACATGAATGCCACCTATACTGGGTTCGCAAATTGAAAATTGTTTGTAAAAAAGGTTTATAAATCATTTATAATGCGTTCCCTTCATAAAGTCCAACTCAACATCAACACCTACATAAAGATTAGCCACATAAAGTTCCTGACCCTAGCCTAGGCTATCTGGCACAGGTATATCATTTAGAAACTCAAGCAACGATATATGATAGTCTACTTACAGGTGGCATAAACTGTTGCAGGTCCTCGGGTCCCGCTAAAGCGATGGGCACTTTATCTGAACTCTCGGCCATGGCTGCGAGTGGGTCTGAGAGCCTGAGCAAAGGTGTCCACTAATCCTCTCTCTCTGTCTCTCTCGCTCTCTTGTTCGCTCTCTCGCTCTCCCTCTCCCTCTCTCTCTCTCTCTCTCTCTCTCTCTCGTGCTCTCTCTCTCTCTCTCTCTCTCTCTCTGGGACAGGGCAGGGCTAACCAAACTGCCTATTCATGCGCGATGATTGTTATATTACCTGCCTGGAGAAATAAATCCCCCCAAAACCCGGTGGAAAGTATGCGCGTGCGGCGTGCCACACCGGGAATCTTTTAAAATTGTCATTATGTTGGCTTGGCGCCCTGCCTCGGGACAGGGGTCCATCAAGGAATGCAGAGTAGAACGATGTTACGGCTTTGGAAGACTGAGAGAGAACAGGCTGTTCGGATCTTGAACCAACAACAGGGCAAGTGCGCTACCTTCTGTGCAAAACGCGTCCAGACAGCGTGGGCCTACACAACCTAAGAAAGCCCTTTGTCAAAATGTGTGTATTTACATTTGACAGGCATATATGATGCGCAGTGGAAAACGTCTGGGTTATATTAATGTATTTCTCCAACATTTCTTTGGGAGTCCTATTCAAACGGGAACGCGGATTGTTCCGTAGGTGGAACACAAATGATGTAAACGTGCACAGCTGATGCAGAGGCTGTAAGGAAGCCTTTCCTTAAAATCACCCTGGAACATACAATACGCTCAGTCAGAGGGGATCTGAGCTGCTCTTGTAGTAGTCTCTCTCTCTCTCTCTCTCTCTCTCTCTCTCTCTCTCTCCCTCCCTCTCTCCCTCTCTCCCTCCCTCAGTTCTAACGGGCCGAAGGTCCGAGGTGGATCCTGTGGAATGTGTGGCATCCTATCTCGAGCTAACGATACAGTATGGGCCACTCAGTGAAGGCCCCATGGGAACAAATATCCATCCAAAATGCTTATCTCAAAGGAGACGTGGGATATCTAGTTCCCAGCTGTATGTGCGCTGATTGAGTTATCATTACATGCTTTATTACCAAACACATTAATTACATCCTGTGGTTAAAGGCAATAGTCAATCGACTATAGTTCTCTATCCAAACGTATCAGGCGTGCTTTTACGCATAGGCGCCCATTGGGCGTGTGCGTTTTAATTGAGTGCTGTGCGCAACTGTTTTTTATTCTGTGCCTTGAGGAGGTCTGTTTACAGACTGCATTAGACTCTTTAGACATGCAGAAACCCCTGGAGATTATAATATACACGGATGAGTATGTTAATCTTATTGATGAGTTTGATTGGCTCCGACTGCTAGCCTCTGGCGAGAATGATTAGACCGCAATATCGTTTTGTTGCCAATAGTCAAACTAAATTATCAATCAAATGTAGACGAGACGGTTGTAGGTGAAATGTCCCCCTTCACTCCTCCACTGTCCTGTCAGAGCGCACGGTTTTTTCAATAGCGACACCTCTCGGCTCCAATTGTACAGCAGTATTAGGGCTATTATTTAATTGTCAAAGGGGGCTAAGTGCCTTGATTAATATGCCTCTGTTTAATAACATAGAAGCACTTTTCATTGAGCTCCCTTATCCCTCCAGGACTAAGAGTAGCATGTCTTAAAATAGGTTGATGTAGGAGTGAGTGAACATAAATAAGTCAGGGACAAGATTAAGGTTTCAAAACGGTATTTCAACGTTTATTTTCTTTCGAATATTGTGATAGAAAATCGAAACAATTATTACATCATTGCATTTAAATAAATTCATACATAGTTATCAACTTGATACATTGGGTCTCCGGCATCAAACCGTGGTTTCTGGGCCATTTGAATAGTAGGCATGCCTTAGAATCAGTATAATTACAATTCATATGTACACATCGTCGGTGTTTAATTATGATTTTTTATAAAAAAAATAAACTCTCTTTATGTACAAATCCTTGCATAAGTTACACAGTATATGTCCAACAAAGTCTTAACAGTGATTGGATAGAGTCCAAATGTGACTTTTACATTGAAACACTTAAAAATTCAAAATACACAAATATTCTTTAGGATATACAAACTAATTTGCATGACAAATAATCTCCTACATTTGTAAGCAACATGTAATTCTCATTGTCATGGTTTTATAAACGAAATGAAACACATTTTTGAATGCTGTTATGTAGGTTCTTCTCTAGACTTCATTGCTGGGACACCGTGTTGTGGTCGGACCGTAGACTGGGCTAGTGATTTCACTAATCTCCTGAACTCTCATGGGTATGGGAGGAGTGACCAGGACATAGTCATATTCTCTATGCAGAACCTTCTCATACACACTCTGCAGGCCGGTTGTTTTGGGGATGTGAGCCTGGTAATAATTGTCCCGCCGGAGCGAGTCTCGGGGCAGCGAGGCCGTCTTGGAGAGACTGTTGAAGGAGGAGAGAGTCTGGCCGGTGGGGGTGGGGACGGGCGAGGGACCGGTGTTAGCGTGGACAGTGGAAGGGCTCCAGCAGCGGTCAGAATGACCCAGAACCTTACACTCGCTGGTACACGCCCATAGACCTGAGAGAGAGAGAGAGAGAGAGAGAGAGAGAGAGAGAGTGTGTGAGTGTGTGAGAGAGAGAGAGAGAGAGAGAGAGAGAGAGAGGTTAGTCTCCTTGTGCGACCAAACAGAAGCGCAAAACCCCGTACATATTGACTTCCTTTGAATGACTGTAATGGTTATGGTACAGAAATATAAGTATCAGCAGTATCTCTTACCACTCTGGCCACCCATGGGGGGTACCGGTGCTCCCTCCTTCTTCAGGTCGGTGCCACTGATGTCACTATCGCTGTCGTTAAAGTCACTGTCGCCTTTCCCGCTGTCCTTCCCGCTGAATGCGGGGTCTCTTGCGGAGATGGTAGTGTAGGAGTTGCCCTTCCAGATGGTGATTGGTCTGACCACTTCTTTACCGTTATTGTAGCCGTTTCCGTAGCCGGGCAGAGTGGAGTAGCCCTGCGGGAAAGAGAAACAGCACAGTTCAGCACCATGGACAGTAACACATTACAAGAGCACTGTATGAGGCTGAGGGCACATGCAGAGGAAGAGAGTGAGAGGAAGGGGGAGAGGGAACATAATCTCACCTTGGGTTTGCTGTCCGGTTCGTAGACACACGGGGCCTCGCTCCCATCTTCTGAGGCGGAGCACAGGTCACTGCTACCAGTGTGTTCCCCGGCAAAACCAGGCTGGCTCGAGAAAGTGTGGGCTTCAAACCCTCCCACGACTCCGTGGAGCGGCAGCAGAGGGTTGTCGCCGTTGTTTTTGCCTCTTTCCAGAGTCTCCTTCTCCCCGTACGAGTCGGTGTCATCTCCAGTCTTGTCCCGTTTCCGCCGGTTGCAGGTGGTGGCGATGAGGATGATGGCTAACAGCAGGAGCGTGCAGCTCCCCGCGAGGACGATGATAATCACCACTGACAGGTCCCACTGTGTGTGCTCCCCTGCCTCCCTGCTGCCTGCCCGGTACACGGTCCTGTCGCTCGGAGGGGCGCCCGCAATGATGAGGAAGTGAAGCGTGGCGGCGGTGGTGAGCGCAGGTCTCCCATTGTCACTCACCGTGACGGTCACGCGCAGGGTCTCGTCCACGCCGTGACTGAGCACGCGGTTGAGGTAGACCTCTCCGGTGGCTTTGTTAACGGAGAACACGGATGCTTCTCCAAAGGCAAGTCTGTAGGACAGCTCTGCATTCAAGCCCTCATCAGCATCTTGCGCCTCCACCCGGGTGATGACGTAGCCTGAGGGCGCATCCCGGGGCAGCAGAACCTCCGCGGACCCATTATTGAGCACGGGCTGGTTGATGACAGGTGCGTTGTCGTTTTGGTCCACTATCCTAATGTTAACGGTCGTGATTCCGGTGAGGGGCGGGGACCCACCGTCGCTGGCTGTGATGCGGAGCTCGAGCTGTTTCATGACTTCATAGTTGAAGCTCCTGAGTGCATAAAGGGAGCCACTCGCGGGGTCCAGTGAGACAAAAGCAGACACTGGAGAGCCCATGACATAGGCGTCAGCGAGCTTGTAGCTCACCTTACTGTTGTGGCCCAAGTCCATGTCCCTGGCGACCACCGTGGTGATGTAAGCACCCGGTGCGTTATTCTCCACCACAGCCACTTCATACACTGGCTTACTGAACACAGGGGCATTGTCATTCTCGTCCATTAACCGGATGGTGTACTGGGTGATGGTCCGGAATGGTGGGGAACCCAAGTCCTCTGCCACCACTGTTAGATTATACTCAGGGATTTGTTCCCGGTCCAACGGGCTTGTGCTCACGATCATGAAGCTGTCCTCGTACGCCTGCTGCAACCTGAAGTGGTCATGGCCGTAGAGCGTGCAGTGCACCTGTCCGTTAGCACCAGAGTCCCTGTCCGAGGTGCTGACTAGAGCAACAAAACTCTCGCGTGCCGCAGACTCCGTGATATAGGCGATTCCCGCGGTGATGGAGGTCATAGGCGTGATGGAGATCTCTGGCGCGTTGTCGTTAACGTCCTGCACCTGCACCACTATCTTACAGATAGCCGGGCTCGGGTTTGGACCCAGGTCAGTCGCCTGGACGTCGAATTCGTACGTTTTTTTGCTTTCAAAGTCAATGGGGCTCTCAAGGGTGAGGCGTCCCGTTTTGCGGTCCACTCTGAAAAGTTGTCGAATCTCTGATGGCACCTGGTTACCAAACCCATACACCACCTCCCCATTCAGCCCCTCATCCGGGTCTTCTGCGTTCAGGTCCAGTAAGAGAAACCCTACCGGTGCGTCCTCAGGGAGGTCGACTGAGAAATTGTTCCTGTCGAACACCGGGCTGTTGTCATTGTAGTCTTTCACCTTGACGTTGATGCGAGTCGTTCCAGTGCGGGACGGGTTGCCACCATCCATAGCAACCAGCTCGAGCGCATAGGAAGCCTGTGTCTCACGGTCCAGCTCCTTCATGAGCACAAGCTCCGCATATTTAACCCCGTCGGCTCTGCTGAGCACATCTATGGTGAAGTGACTGTTAACGGATATCTGGTAGCTCTGGATGTAATTCAAACCCACGTCCTCATCCACAGCGAAGTCTAACGGGATCCGCGTGCCCACAGCTGTGTTTTCGGAGATCTCCAGACTCGACTCTTTCCGGGGGAACTCGGGGGAATTGTCGTTGATGTCCTTGACCTCCACCTCGACGTGGATGAGTTTGAACTGCTCTTTGGAGAAGCTGACCACATCAAATGCGATGAGGCAGTGAAGGGTGTGTTTGCAAATTCTCTCTCTGTCAATTCTCTCTCCGATAGTCAGCTGGCCGTCGCTCTCCCTCAAACGGATAAAAGACGAGTTGAACTGCTTCATCATCCTGAAATTTGTCTTGGAGCCCGAGGAGGGGCTGATTGAAATGTCCTTGGCCAAGTTTCCGATGACAGTCGTCGGGGCGTCCTCCTCAAATGTCTCATACTTCACCGTCTTTCCCTCCGTGAGAGCGGGCAGGACAGCCAGTGAGGTGCACACCAGCACCCACCAATTCCACCCTCTCATACCCATCCTGCCAATTTAAATAACACAACAAAAATCCACTAAAAACTGTCTGGAGCTTGGCTCAACTATTTATTCAAACAAAAGCACTTTCCAAGTCTCGTTGGGTACGACAGTGTTCGTTTTAGGACGACGAGGTAATAAAGCTCTAACTCTCTCCGCGGTGCTCGCTCCGAGGTGTGCTCTCTCAGCGCGAGAGGGCTGCAGTGGCGGGAGGGTTTATACCGCGGTGCATGCAAATGAGCTGCACTGTAACCAATCCGCGCGTTGAAAACGAAAAGGGGACTTCTAAAAGACCTCTAAGCCTGCTTAGAGATTCCTGGACTGTGCGGATAAACTTGGCACAGATATGTGGTCTAAAGGCAAGGCTTGATTGTAATGTTTTGTTTCCGTTGATTATTTACGTCTTGTTGGTCTGTTTAATGAGTCTGCGCACAAACACACGCGGGGCGCTGTGATGCGCAGTGCCCCTGAGCTAGAGGACAAAGCACTCGGGTAACAGACAGTATAGCTACAGTCGCATATAAAGACAAATATGGGTCATTATGGACAATGCATAGGGACTTTTATTGTTCTCTGCTGTATGCCAGGCAGCCTACAATTTACTGGATCATTAGACTATTGATGCATTATCCACAGGGTCATATCAGGTTCTTCACCAGAAGATTGATATGTTCAACCTGCTCCCAGAGTATTTTGTATTATTCTGTACCTAAACCCAAACCCCTCCATTTAATATGATATGTTACGTTTCGGATGGTATGTATTAATTTGTGGTTGTCCATCATCCATTAAGGATGATATGTTACGTATTACAATTATTATGATATGTTACGAATTTGCCAAACGTACGATATGGTTACAATTTGCAAATGTGCAATATGCTATGAATTTGCTAAACGTATTATATGTTACGAATTCAGATTTTTTTCTGTGGCTAACTTTAGCTAGGTGTCTAACTTCAGCTAGATGTCTAACTTTAGCTAGGTGTCTAACTTTAGCTAACTTTAGCCCCATAATGACAAAGCGAAAACAAGTCGTTAGGAATTCTAGCGAATTTATTAGAAATAGAAAACAGAAATACCTTATTTATAAGCATTCAAACCCTTTGTTATGAGACTCGAAGTTGAGTTCAGGTGGATCCTGTTTCCATTAATCATCCTTGCGATGTTTCTACAACTTGATTCTAGTCCACCTGTAGTAAATTCAATTGCTTGGACATGATTTGGAAAGGCACACACCTGTCTATATAAGGTCCCACAGTTGACAGTGCATGTCAGCGCAAAAAACAAGCAATGAGGTCGGAGGAATTGTCCATAGAGCTCCGAGACGGCATTGTGTTGAGGCACAGATCTGGGGAAGGGTACGATAAAATGTCTGCAGCATTGAAGGTCCACAAGAACACAGTGGCCTCCATCATTCCTCAATGGAAGAAGTTTGGAACCACCAAGACTATTTCTAGAGCTGGCCGCCCGGCCAAACTGAGCAATCGGGAGAGAAGGGCCTTGGCCAGGAAAGTGACCAAGAACTTGATGGTCACTCTGACAGAGCTCTAGTTCCTCTGTGGAGATGGGTGAAACTTCCAGGATGACAACCATCTCTGCAGCCAATCACCAATCAGGCCTTTATGGTGTCCATACGGAAGCCACTCTTCAGTAAAAGGCACATGACAGCCCTCTTGGAGTTTGGCAAAAGGCATCTAAAGACTCTCAGACCATGAGAAACAAGATTCTCTGATCTGATGAAACCAAGATTGAATTCTTTGTCCTGAATGCCAAGCGTCACCTCTGGAGTAAATCTGGCACCATCCCTACGGTGAAGCATGGTGGTGGGAGCATCATGCTGTGGGAATGTTTGTCAGTGGCATGGACTGGGAGACTAGTCAGGATCGAGGGAAAGATAAATGGAGCAAAGGACAGAGAGATCCTTCATGAAAACCTGCTCCAAAGAGCTCAGGACCTCCAGACTGGGGCGAAGGTTCACCTTCCAACGGGACAACATCAGGACAACAACCCTAAGCACACAGCCTAGACAATGCAGTAGTGGCTTCGGGACAAGTCTCTGAAATGTCCTTGAGTTGCCCAGCCAGAGCCCGGACCTAAACCCTATCGAACATCTCTGGAGAGACCTGAAAATAGCTGTGCAACGATGCTCCCCATCCAACCTGACAGAGCTTGGGAGGATCTGCAGAGAGGAATGGGAAAAGCTTTCCAAATACAGGTGGGCCAAGCTTGTAGCGTCATACCCAAGAAGAATCAAGGCTGTAATCACTGCCAAATGTGCTTTAACATAGTACTGAGTAAAGGGTCTGAATACTTATGTAAATGTGATGTTTCTGTTTTATTTATTTAATTATTTAGCAAAAATCTAAAAAAAACTGTTTTTGCTTTGTCATTATGGGGTATTGTGTGTAGATTGCTGAGATTTTTTTAAATGATTTAATCCATTTTAGAATAAGGCTGTAACGTAACATAATGTGGAATAAGTCAACTGGTCTGAATACTTTCTGAAGGCACTCTGTCTAACCCTACCACTCCAGTATACCTTCCCATTGTAAATATGGTTTTACTATCTCATGTTCTTCTTACTTCTATTTCTCATGTGTTTTTGTTCTCCTTGACATAAAAAACGAATATTTTCTTTCCACCTTTTGGTTACTGGCCCAACGCTCTTTAGCGACAGGCTACCTGCCACCCATACTAATGAAGGTGACAATAGAAACTTGAAAGGTCTGTCCAAATCTTGTGTCGGCCTATAGCCATGCTTCACAAATGTATGAGATATTGGACTACAAACCAAAAAAAAAAGTGCAACAGTTCCCTATGCTTCTCCAATGTGGCTATTTCATTGTCATTCATAATTCTATAACTCTATTCACCAAGACCCGTCTAGATATTTTGACTACCCCCCCTGTGGCTTAATCCAATAACTGTTATCAGATCCGATTTGACTCAATAGAAACGGCTATATCCACTTTATCTACTTAAACATTGATTTTCTTCTAATTCCGACTCAGCTCAGATCAGCTCACGAGATGTCATGTGAGAGGGGATTCGTTAATGAAATCCGGTGTGCCGGGGCCGTTTTAACATGCGTGTCAGCGCGTCGCGCGCCTCCATAACCTCGTCTGCCAGAACAGAGCTGCGCAGGTGAAGAGACAACACACTCACCAGCACAGTCACACACAGTCGCATACACACACCCGTATCAAATGGGATTTGGCTGTTAGCGCGGGGAGGTTTATCCAGATTTCAATGGTGATATTATATCAAAGGCGTATGAAGCGCTCGTTAGCAAAGGCAGTATAATGGCATGGCAGGGCCTCTCTTTGGAGGCAGCGCCTGGTGTATTGTGCCTGTGAGTCGGCCTGTAGGGACCCTAAGCTCCGCTGCTCTCACAGCACTTTACCTAACGGCAGCATAATGAGCCTGCCCCAGCCAGACCCGGCCACAACTCCTTTCATTAAACAGGAGATGGTGGATGAATCGGACGGGGTATTAAAATACATTTAGAAGACGGCCTGGGCCTCGTCACGGCTCTTTAAGAGATTTTCTCTTCTTTCCGAAAGTAAAACAGACACACACACACAACTCTTAGGGAACACTCGCCTTTCCAGAGGGAACTAGTATTAGTTGGCACCTTCTAAAGACCCATCTGTCGCAGAATGTCAAATATTCTGAGACCCATGAACTAGGTTATACCTGTGAACACGATCTGTTGGCTATAGTAGGGACCTACCAGAGAAGCAACAGCCTGTGAGAAAATACACTTGGGCAAAGTGTTTGCCACAATCTACATCAAATAGGCTGCGATTGTGGAAACAGCCTTAATCCAAACATTCTTTAATAAAACGGTTTAATACCTCTTGAAATCCATTCTAATGTAACTCAATACATTCTATAGACTGATTCTATAGCTGTATTATGCCTATATAGTCTGTTCACTGCAGGCTATTCTATTCTATGCGGTGAGAACTGTTCTGTTTATTCTCTATTAGGCTGCGAATACACGGGTCTGCATATTCTAATACAGCTCAGTGTTCTCACAGAGAGAGAGCAATCAAAGGCAAATTACACTGTGTAGAGTCTCGCATTACGGATTATGTATGAGAGAGAGAGGGGGGGGGGGGGGGTTGCTCTTAAGACCTCTTTTGATTCTCTTTAAACTGCTGGCCAGACATTCGGCCAACCCGAAGCTGCCTATTGTGTGAGCGTGCTTTCACTACTCCAGCTCTGACACACTCGCACACAACTCATTCCCTCACGTGATTGGTGTGTCAATCTCGCCCGTCTGCACGCGAGTTCAACAATAGCAGAATTAGAGCGAGCCTCGCAAATCCCATCTATTCTTCACGAGACGTATTAGCATTTTCTTAAAAAATATATATTTTAGGAGACCCACACCTTCCCTTTCTTTCCTCCCTCTCTTCCTGTCATTGACGTCCCATTTGCTCAAGTGATCGCCCGACATTTGTGGTGTGGAGTTGGTCTCCTGATCCTCGCCTCTTGTTGGGCTTAACTCATTGAGATGGAAACGAGGCGATTTAGGATCTATTGTCCGTCAGATAAGCGGTAGGGAATGGAGGCAGAGGAGGTAAGGAGGGGTGAGAGAGGGTTAGGAGAGGAGGGGTACAGAGGGCTGTCCAAGATAATCGATCCTCAGCTGTTTAGGCAGGTAGTCGAGCCCCCTTCAACCCCGCTAACCTTTGCTTAACTCACGTGCCATCACACGTACATATACTAATTATTTAATAACGCAATTCACCACTAATTATCCAATTATCGCCTCACCAATGGAGAGAGGAGACTCAAAGGGCCCAGTTTTTAAATTATACCTCCCCACCATTGATAGATATAAAATGTGTGAATACATCATCAAGCTCAACAGTTAGCAGTCGGTTTAACCAGGCTAAATTGAGGGGCATTTTAGAGAGTATTGAGTCATGTTCTCTAATTGACAGTATTTAGGCTCCAGATGTCGTGTGAATTGAGGAATCAGGTCACAGAATGACAGAATAATATAGAAATGAGACTGCCTCAGACACCTTGTTGAAGGCGTTTAAAGTGTTTGATTTAATAATCAAAAGGGACATTTTGAACACGATCCTCCATGGATGGCCAACCTGGTCTCTTAGACTAGACTCAAATTAGTTGCGAGTTCAAATCTCATCACGGACAACTCTAGCATGGAACGTTTTAGGCCTAGGCTACATCATGTACCGACTCCAGACCAAACTTCATGCAGGTCGGAACCAATTATAAAATCACAACGTGTTCGATTGAAAAATGTATTATCAGTGTTCACCACAGCTATTTTCCAATCACATTTCCTATGCGCATATGATCTGGGAACCAGTTAGAGCGGTGAGCTCAGATAGCCTCTAATTACCACCAGATTGGTAACATCAAAATAGCATGGGCAACACAGATGCAGAGCTGCAACATCTATAACGCTTGCAGAGCTGTCAAATACCTGTCTCTTTAACGCACAGGAAGCTCCGATTCACTCCAATTTGACAGCTCTGCAAGCGTTATCATGTCAAAATACATTAGTTACTCACCAAATATGGAGTTTAGCTGATCAGCGGTCTTCATTTACTCCCATTACCGCCAGTATGTACTTCAAAAAAAAAAGAAAAAAAAGTCTAAATACCAATTTACAAGCAACCCAAAACATAAGGCCTTTTCAGCCCCCGAATGTATTGAGCTGTTGTAGACTTCTGACCTATGCGTGGCAGTGGGCTAATGAGTGGAGGTGCCGAATCGGCATCTTTTCGGTTGTTTTGACATGTTTATTTAATCTTTTTTTTGGAAATACATACCGGCCATAACGGGAATAACTGAATATAGTTGTTCGGCGAAACTCCATATTTGGCGAGTAATTAACATATTTTGACATTATAGCGCTCTCAGAGCTGTGTAACGGGAGTTTAAATCAGAGCTTCCTGGGCGTAATGTACGAGACATATTAATAGGCCTACTCATTATCGACATCGCTAACGCACAGATACTGGGGCAGGGCAGCAGATTAAACATTGTTTCTCTCCACTGGGTTCTCTTTTCTCTCCTTTTCTCCAGTTTTTTTCTTCACCGATGTGTCAACTTCTGCTCAGATCCACCACATCGCAGCCATCTGTCACTCATAGCGGCAACACTTTGAATAAATTCAGCGATCAGATAAACAAAATGGTTAACACCTCATGAATACAGCTTTCTTTACACCCACACAGACTGAGGGGAACTTTAGGGCCAGTATAGCTAACCCAAAGAAAGCTGTCCCCCGCCACTCCCTTCTGCCTTCCACTTCATTACTGGTTTTGTGTTCGGGAGCAGGCAATCTGTGCGGCCGTCCCGGTCCGGCCCCGCCAGGTTTCTAATTACTTTAAAATGATGATTTAAAAGGTTCCTCCCTCTCCTCCCTCATTCTACCTCCTCCGTTCCTTGTCTCTTTCTCTCCTTTTGCAGCTTTTGAAACTCATCAGCTTTTGTGTCACTGTTTCTCGCCTCGCCTCGCCGCCCCGCCCGCCACCCCTGCGCTGTTTCATTGAAAGAGAGGCAGGAGGTCAAAGGAACACGCACATAAAGATCCTCACATTAGAATTGGATAAAGGGAATGGCAGTAAGTTATTGTCTGAGGAAGAACAACCTTGGTCCATACACTACTGAGTGAGTGAGTGTTTCAGTTGGAGGGAATGAACAGAAGATGAGGCTGTAGTTAAAGGATTCAGGAGGTCTGTGGAAGGACAAATATTGGAGTATTTTCAGTATTCTTTAAAAGAAAATAAGGGAGTTTAAGAGTTTAATTGGGAGAATAATCAAAGGAGTAGCTACAAATGTGCTCCAGCACACAAACACACATTTGCGAGCACACATACGTACTTGATGACAGGGGCCAGCCAGATTGGGTGGGTTGCAGATGGACAGATGGGGAGGATGAGTTAAGAAAGCTGTTAAAAGGGGGAGCGGCAGACGCCGGGTATCACTCATGTGAAGTTATGTCTGCTGTTGTCCCTTCTAACATGCTGTTGCCAACACTGACCATAAATCAGAATTGAAATTCACCCCATAAATATTTAGGGCTTGGCCAAAGCTGATCCTGACTCGTGCTAAGGGCCAGAATCAATGTCTTCCATTTAAATGTTTTAACAGTTTAGTCATTTAGCAGACGCTCTTATCCAGAGCGACATACAGGAGCATTTAGGGTTAAGTGCCTTGGTCAAGGGCACTTCGACAGATTTGTTCACCTTTCGGCTACTGGCCCAATTCTTTAACCACAAGGCTACCTGCCTTGAGACAGACATGGGATCATTTTAGGCATATATACAATGTAGGACAAGTTACTACAATAGAATGAAAAGGATAACCATTGACATCTAGTAAGACATGTTTTGGGTAGAATGATCTATTCCACCATTTTTGGCATGATACAGAACATGAGAACTCGGGGGCTTTTAGAACTCTGCAAGTCTTATTAGAACTTTGAGCAAAAAAACCTACTGACCTACTTTATAAAGAGCCGATGAGTCACACGCAAGAATTACTGACTGCATTAATGGCCGAGGTGGAAACGGGTCTTTAAAGTAAACAACGATACAGAAATCTTCTCCTTTCCTCCCACCACTCACTTCACAATTCCTCTCTCATCTTTCTCCCACTCTCCCGCTCCCTTTCACATCTCCCCCCCATCACTCTCACCACCCCCTCCCTCTCCCCCTTTCTCTGTCGCATCGCTACCCCCGCCCCGCCCCACCATCCCGCACCCCCTCTCTATCGCTCCTTCTCTGTCTGCATGCATTTGTAATTAATTAGCCAATAACTATGGTGGTCTCATCAGCCCACAGCAGGATCAGTGGATCAGTATCTAAAGCTGATACTTGCCCACACTTGAGAGAGAGATGGTGAGGTAGAACGGAGAGAGAGTAAAGGGGGCGAGAGAGAGCGAGGGGGGGGCGAGAGAATGGAGCGATGGGAGAATGAAGAGAGAGGGAGAGGAGAAAGGGGGAGAGTGGAGGGAAAGAGAGACAGAAGAGAGAGTGGAGGGAGAGAGGGGGATGGAGTGAGAGAGGTCCAGGGAGAGAGGGTGGGGTGGGGGGAGGGAGAGAGAGAGAGAAAGAGAAAGGAATTTTAGTTAAAAAAATACCTACAAATGAACTAATGAGAATTTGTGCCAAATCCCTATGTCATATCTGTTGATGATGTGATCTCATGCTTCTTTGGTCACATGTTGACATTTGGATCATGTTAGGAAGAATGACAACATTCCTTGTTTAGTTAAAGTTATTTGGATTAGGCTGCTGTTGTACCGGTCTGGTTATGGAACCTTTGACTGTGGGCAGTTTCCTGGTGGGCTGTTGATGTGACAAACACGCTAAGCCTATCATCAGAAGGTATGTCATTGGAGAGGAAATTGGCACTCGCAGAGCACACAGGAAAGGCCCATGTTTAGGGGTCACATGCAAATCCTTCATATAGAATTCCCTTTAGATGTTAGAACACACACTTCTTTAAAAAAGCTATTTTCAGGGGACAGCACACACACACACGCGGTAGCGCATGATCAACGCGTCGCATACACTGTCCTCCCTCCACGTGCGCCAGGGAGGGTTTGAAGAAAGGGCCCCGGTTTCCTGAGGGAGAAAACAACCGCTGTTAAAAAAAAAAAAAAGAAGATCACTTACATATGCAGCAAAGCCTCACACGAGAACTCTGAAACAACACCGAGCACAATATTCTCTAATTAATATTTCAACACTCAGCCTTGATTGTTCTTGTTCAAGAGGGCCCTGAGACAGTAATGAGCCGAGGCTGGGTTCTTGGCACTTACCAAAGTATACTCTGTTTAACTCTTTGAAAAACAAAATATACTTGTTCTAACTCTTTAGATCCCGCCCAAAGACACACTTTCCTCCCATGAGTGATTGTGATTGGACTAAAACTTCCAGATTCCACACTGTGTGAAATTCTGGGAATGTTCGATGGTTGGACTCAGAGAGGATGAACGTCATTCATGAAGGCGTTTGTCTCTAAATGTGAGAGGTGTGACCGACTAGTATGGGTCAACTATGGGTCAACTGGACATCTGGACATCTGGACACAGGTTGTGCACTAGACTCAATACTGTGTTAGCCCACTGAGCTAAAGCCTTGGCATTTGTGGGGGCGAACACACGTTTTGATATCTTGTGGTTCAATGAGCCACCTCCACTCCAGAGGCATGCAGATAGACCACCCATTACCCATCTTTTCTTAACCCCTATCTGTTGAGGGAGGTTAACAAACCATTTGAATAATCTAATACAATGTGGCTGTGATTAGCCTTCTTTGGCTAGGGGCCAGTGAACCTGTAGGCCTCTCTTTCTTTCTCTCATTCACTCTCTCTCTCTCTCCCCCTCTCTCTCACACGCACACCACACCACACACACACACACACACACACACACACACACACACACACACACACACACACACACACACACACACACACACACACACACACACACACACAGTTACCCCCCCAGCATTGCATACAATAAACAAGCTAAATTAGGATAGGGGCTGGGAAGAATAATTAAACATACAAAAAGGAATGAAAAAATCCTTAACCTCAATTCCTAACAGACTTCTAGACACAAATTGAAATGTAGATTATTTAACTACAAACCGGCACCATCAAAGCTTTCCCCTGAGGAGCCGCTGTTCTGACGCTCGCGTTTCCCGCCAAAGCGGCCTATTTCTCTGGATGAGCATCTCTGGAACGCAGTCACACATGCTGGCGTCACTGTATCAGCATGAGGGGGAGAAAGGAGGCAGCGTTCGATTCATCTGAATCGTTTGTGTGTCACAGCAAAAAAAATATAAAAAAACAGCGAAAACTTTTTAAAATGTAGGCTTTGTTGCTGAAGGAGTGGAGCCAGACAAAGTTTTATTAAAGAGGAACCATGAAGTTCTGCCTCATTAGAAAGAATGCCTGCTCTATATTCAAGGTCTCTGCGGTCTAATAGAGAGGCAGTGACTGGACTAAAATGAGTTCATCACCCCAGGACAAAGTGCTTCTGGGGCCCAGGGTAATATATACAGCAGAGGAGGCTGGTGGAAGGAGCTATAGGAGGACAGGGCTCATGGTAATGGCTGGGATGGAATAAATGGAACGTATCAAACATACGAGCCATTACGATGTAATATGTCTCCTCCAACCAGCCTCCTCTGCTACACAGTGTTCTAAATGAGTCTATAAACCTGAAGGAGTGGTTTAGGAATCTTACGCTGTAAGGGCCCATGTGGATGCATGCTTTTGCTTTAACCAAACAGTAGGCCTAACACACCTAATTCAAAAGCTTCTCGCCAAAGCCTTGATTGAATATTATAATTAGTTGATTCAGATTTGTTGGCTGGAGTTAAAGCCTTCGCCCACACCAGCTCGGTCCTCTGGGGGTGGATTGCCCATCCCTGCTGTGAGCTCTAGCCGTGCATGGGTCATCAATCCTGGTACTGGAGGTTGCAGGCTTTTGTTCTGTCCCAGCACAAACACACGTTCTGCTAATCAAAGAATCACAATCACCTTGATTAGTTGAATCTAGTGTGTTGTGCTGGGCTGGAAGGAAAGCGTATACACACCCTGTAGCGCTCCCCATCTGGTGACTACTGTTATGCCGAGCCTACAAGCTATAGCTTTCAGGCCAGAGCCCTAGGCGATGTCCATTCATTCAAAGACCCCATCTCAATAGACTCACTCAGATCCACAGCCTCAAGCTGTTTAGAACAGTAGGCCTGGCTATTGGACCCAATATTATACACACATAACGGTACCTTTCAGGGTAGAACCTGCGGTCAGAAAACACAGCTATCATGTCTTGGTGTCTGTCCATCTATTCATATGGTGCCGTGCATGGCTGTCTCTTTTCCCATCCATTGGTAGGGCGAAATGTGGTAACACCTAAAACCTGCATATTCAGCTAAATAAAAAACATGGCAGATGACATTTTTTTTTAAATCATCAACTCATGTCATGGTATGTCTTAGGCTATGTGTGGTAAGCTTCCAATGGTGTCAATGGCCTATACAACTGTGGATCATTATGAGATGATAAATACATAAAGTGATGCGTTGACCAATTTGACCGCATTATAGTACATTATAAAACAGTTAGGCCTACCAATGAATTTGATCTGAGAGCCCATGCATGATGGAGAAACGTGTATTTGTGGGGCAGATGGACAGAACTCTGGGGGTTACCCTCTCTCGTGACCCCCTGCAGATGGCCCGACCAAACCAAAGCCTCCAAGAAGTAGCGGAAAATCGGTAATAAACCGGAACCGAATTGTCAATAACGAGGACAATTAAACGCGTTTGGGAGGCGAACTCTCGCTGCGCTTCAGCCCTCGTTACTGCGTGAAATATGTGCAGGCCTGGTTGACCGATGGAGACTCCATTCACCGGAGTCTGGTGGTCATACATATATTATGGAGTTTAAGTGAGCCATCAAAGAGACACGATTGCAAATGAAGACCACGAGGTTGGCGTATATTCCTGCAATCGATGTTTTAGGCTATTGGATTTTTGTTTTAGGCTATTTCCGTTGGATTTTTTTGAATGAAACAGCAAAGGAACACAGTTGAAGTTGGTCCAGATTCCTCTACGAATTAAAATCTGTCTCTAAGAGTAATCTAGAAGGCTATAATATCCAGGCCTAATGTTATTTTTCTATAGGCCTAACCCAATATTTTTGTTACGCACGGGAGAGGGGTTGTTTGGTTGCGTTATAGGCATGTTCTCTTCTCAAATACATTATTTATACAGTCGATCAACTCAATGCTATATTAGCCAGCTCAGTGTAATGAAGCGTAGGCCTATTGCATGCATAATGTCATTAGGGGAATCCCCACCGTCAATAACCTCTCCAGAAATAGCCATGATGAATTTAAACTACACAACTTCATAGTCATTCAAATACCCTATCACAAATCAACGGCTTTATAACTACTGTGTAAATGCATCTCTCTTGGTCCGAAGGAAAGGGCTCTTTTTAGACAGGACGTCATTGTCGTCGCGCGTCAGAAGGGCCATTTAGAACACCGCGGGGTCCCTCTTCTCCCCGGCGAGGACTGGAACCCGTGAGACAGGTGTACATTTTAAACTGTTAATGAGGCGCGTCTAAATCCATCAAAAGGCGCTCCGTGCAGCGCGCCATTCTCCTAGTTTAGTTAGTCCTTATTAGACAAAAGCCACCCGAGTGTTTTCCTCGCTAAACGGTAGTGAATGGGCGCACGCGGCGGGAGTTATATTGTAGCTCCAAACCCCTGTTGATAGCAACTGCTACTGTTTAACCAACAGAGGCGAGTGGCTATCTATATATGGTAAACAAGACCCGTATAGAATATAACAGATTGCATTAATATTCTGTAGAACATACAACAAAGAGTGTGGGTGCCACGAACCTGCTACCAGGCGTGTGCTTTCAGACACTGGACTCCCATAGATTAGAGACAAACAGGATAGACCAGCAGTGGTAGGTAAAGTGAAAGACAGGCCACAATTAGTCCTAGGCTTATTTTTAAAGCAGTGGCACTCGAAAATACCAACCCAGTATCACAATATTTCATAAAATAGGCCTGCAGCAGCCAACACGTATTGGATAGACATTTCTATAGCACTTTTTGAGGACATGCAGTGCATTGCACATTTTCGTTTCAAGTGGTTCAGGGACTCAGCTTCATGCAATGACTGGATGGGAGAGAGAGACCCACTGAATGGAACTCCTATCCTCTCAGATTGGCCAAGTGGTGAAAGATGATCTGTGTATACAAGGGTCAATTCTAGCGTAGCCTGGGAAGAAGCAGAGGGACCATTCCATTTGTAACACTCCGTGTGACTGTGTCCTGTCAGTCGTAAGGATAGTGCTCTGAGAGAAGGACTACTTTCAGCAATTTCCACGGAACATTTGACAAAAACACATTTACTCAAAGAACAGTGCAGATGTACATTTTGAAAAACAGAATTATGCGACCTCGTTTTCCAGAAACGGTTAAATATCTACTCGGAATTAAGATTCAACGATGTCTGCAGAAAGAATGGGGTGTCAACGATGATATGACACCTTGAGTTTGAAAAAAAATCTCTTTTGATTAATTGAACTACAGTAAGTGAAGTGTATTAACACCCGGTAACAGAGTGATGGTAACAGAGTGATGGTAACAGAATGACATCATGGTTCCCTGATCTGTACTATACAGAAATGCATAATGATGGATGTCATTCTCTTCGTGGTGATGTATCCAGAATAGGTACACAAAGGTAGAAATATGTAACATCCTCATTGGGTATTATTCTACACACGGTCTATTATTCTAATGTACTCCGCTCCCAAACAAGACCACATTTGGTTGGTTCGCACTGCACCAAATCTACACCTATCATCGATGTCTATGTTTCACAAGTTTGGACATCACGCAGTAGAGCACACTAGACTACACTACAGTACAGTACAGTAGAGCACAGCACAGCAGAGTAGAGTTCAGTACAGTACAGTACAGTACAGCACAGCACAGTACAGTATAGTACTATAGTCTTGAGTAGAGTTAAGTAGAGTCAAATACAGTAGAGTATAGTTCAAATCAAACTTTATTTGTCACATTCGCCAAATACAAGAAGTGTAGACCTTACCGTGAAATGCTTACTTACATGCCCTTAACAAACAGTGCGGTTCAAGAAGAGTTAAGAAAATATTTACCAAAGAAACTAAAGTAAAAAATAAAATAAAAAATAATAAAATGTAACACAATAACATAACAATAACGAGTCTATATACAGGGGGTACCGGTGCCGAGTGAGTGTGCGGGGGTACAGGTTAGTTGAGGCAATTTGTACATGTAGGTAGGGGTGAAGTGACTATATATAGATAATAAACAGCGAGTAACAGCAGTGTACAAAACAAATGGAGGGCCTCATTAGCTCATTGTTATGGATGTGACCAAATGAATGTCACCAGCTTAAACAAATGCAAATGAAGCTACTTTGCTGTTATTCTGGTTTTACTTTTTGACGTGATGTGTATGTTAGCCATAGATGGCTAGCAAGCAAGGAATAAGAATGTTGCCAGCCAGTATGGCAATGGAACATTTAGAACGAACGACTGGCTTAAATACAAGAGACCGCGTCTTACCCAATCACATTCATCCAAATATCCTCTGCGGAACCTTGGGACAAGCAGGCAGAAAGAAACAGAAAGATTTGACCACGGTTCAACTGTAAATATCACAGATAGAAGGAGCTTAGTTTCCAGTATCTTTGTTAATATGGCTTGTTTAAAAAAAAAAACATATATTCAAAGACGTGGACGGGACAGTATTTATTCATTCTCCCCTCAACTAGCACGAAACTAATGTGCCTGATATGCAGGGAGTCCTTAGCTCTTGTGAAAAGTGCCAATGTTAAGCGCCATTATGACACCAGGCATAGTAAATTCGGTCAGATGTATCCCCTGAACAAGAGGTGAGAACAAACCAGATTAACCAACTCAAATCCCAATTTGAGAGTTCCACCAAAGTCCTTGTATATTCCCTTACAGTCCAACAACGTGCAATGGCAATGGATTGTTCACTGAGGATAGCTCGGGTTTTGGAAAAACACAAAAAAAAACTTTTTCAGATGCTGAGATGGTAAAAGAATGCACGTGTGAAGTTGCTGACACCTTGCTCGAAGGTGAACTAAAAGATGAGCTCAGAGAAAAGATCAAACAGATCCCACCGTCAGATTCCACAGCAATGAGGATAACTGAAGTATTAACTGAAGATTTAACTTCACAACTTGATGAGGCCATTCAGAATGCACCATGCATTTCATTAGCTGTGGATGAATCAACAGATAACACTGATAATGCCCAGCTTCTGGTGTTTGTCAGATTTTATAACGAAACAAAGAAAGAATTACTTTGAGGAGCGGTTGGGCTTAACAAATCTAGAAGCACACACACATAGAGGATATCCATGAGGCCAGCAAAGGTCTCTGACTAAAACGGGGATACACCGGAAGTCACTGGTCTCCATCACTACAGATGGAGGTTCAGCCATGAGGGGACTGCTTGCACGCTTGAAAGACGACCACCCTGACCTGACATCATATCACTGCATCATCCATTAATCTGTCCTGTGTGCCAGTCTGGGAAAATATTATTCTGAGGTCATGAACAACTTTTTAAAAGTATATATCATCCCTACAACACCGCCTGCTACAAGCATTCTGACAGAGGCCAGTGGCAATTTTGATGACTTACTACTGCACAACATAGATACAGAAGAAAAAGACTGTATCTGGCAACCGAACCAATAGCATGGATGACCATCCGGCTTGGGTTGCAACAATGATGAAACCGATCAACTTTTTAAGAGCAACATCATCCCTACAACACCGCCTGCTACAAAGGCATTCTGACAGAGGCCAATGGCAATTCTGATGACTTACTGCAGCACAACAATGTCAGATGGCTCATCAAAGGCAGGGTTTTGGAAACACTTTTGGGCCATTCAGGAGGAAATCAAAGCTTTCTTATCAGAGCCAAAGAGTGACAAGGCCACTCAGTTTCTGAGTTTTTGGAAGATGAGGAGAAGATGGGAAACAGTTGCATTTTTGACAGACATTACATCACAACTTAATCCACTGAATGTTAAGCTGCAGGGACGGGACAGCACAGTGTGTGATATGATAACAGCAGTCCGGGCTTTCCAGAAGAAATTGGAGCTTTTCAAGGAGGATCCCCAGGGAGAACTTGTCCACCTCCCCAATCTTCTGGTGCAAACGCAGGGAGAACTTGTCCACCTCCCCAATCTTCTGGTGCAAACGTAGGGAGAACTTGTCCACCTCCCCAATCTTCTGGTGCAAACGCAGGGAGAACTTGTCCACCTCCCCAATCTTCTGGTGCAAATGCAGGGAGAACTTGTCCACCTCCCCAATCTTCTGGTGCAAACGCAGGGAGACAAAGATGTTCCCAACCATGTTGATTTCACACTGAAGTTGAAGGATTTGATGACTTCACTGTTGGAAGAGAACTGCTGCTGCTCATCCAGAACCCCATCTTGGTCACAAACTGACAAAAGTTGTCAGAAGAAGCAACACAGATCTTCAGATCGGTAGAAGTTACATCACTGCAAATGGAGTTGATTGAGCGGCGAGGAAATGACCCTGTCACTTTCTGGGGAAAGATGGTGCCTGCAGCTGAAGTCTCTGTTCTCAAGAAACTGGCACCATACATCCTGACCATGTTTGGCTCCACATACAGCTGTGAATCAGCCTTCTCCACAATAAACTTTCTTCAAAACAAATACCGCACCAGGCTCGTCAATGAACACCTGTGTCTCTGAGTTGCTCTCGCACCATTTGTGCAAGAGACAAAGTGTCATTTCTCTCATTAATACAGGGCAAGACCCCGAGTGACTTATACATGAACATTGTATGACCCACAGTGACGTCATGTGTGTTCAGAGGATTCTTTTGGTTCAACTCTCACTTCCTTCTCCAGAAAACATGCACTGTGTTTTGTTGAAAACAAGTCAGAATAACTCAAGGCCAGTGTACAATGGTTCAAAGTGCACTCGTTGCATAGACAATTATGCAACCACTTTTGTTCATCAGCGATGTTGACGCAACGTTGCGCATGTTTGCGTTCTGAAGAATGTGTAATCAATTCCAATTGTAGTCTCATTTAACAAACATTTTTGTATGGCAACATGTTTCCTAAGTCGTAGGCGACTATGTTTGTTGCCGCGGCTGTACCACAGCGCCGATAAAGGACGACATCCATCCGGACCTTTGCCGCCTAGGACATTTGTGTCACTGGACCTGCGCTAATACTAGTTGAGTACCTCTGCTGTACTGTATTGTACTGACCGATACTCTACTTGTCTTTACTGTATTGTACTGCACTGTGCTCTACTATAGTGAGCTGTTCAAACTTGTGAAACCGACGTCTATGTTTGGTTCAGATAGGGACTGACCAAATTTCAACTGCTTTTCAACGTAGGACGTCTGGTGTCGGCCGGTGCTCAGCGGGTGAGAAGGCTGGTTACAGTAAATGGAAAGAGAGGGGGCTCATTGGTAGGGGTCAGGAAGAGGTGACATTAACTGGAGAGAGAGAGAGATGTGCTCACTGCCCACAAAATGAGGTGGAAACTGAGCTGCACTTCCTAACCTCCTGCCCAATGTATGACCATATTAGAGAGACATATTTCCCTCAGATTACACAGATCCACAAAGAATTCGAAAACAAATCCAAATTTGAAAAACTCCCATATCTACTGGGTGAAATTCCACAGTGTGCCATCACAGCAGCAAGATTTGTGACCTGTTGCCACGAGAAAAGGGCAACCAGTGAAGAACACACACCATTGTAAATACAACCCATATTTATGCTTATTTATTTTATCTTGTGTCCTTTAACCATTTGTACATTGTTAAAACACTGTATATATATATATAATATGACATTTGTAATGTCTTTACTGTTTTGAAACCTCTGTATGTGTAATGTTTACTGTTAATTTTTGTTGTTTTTCACTTTATATTTTCACTTTGTATGTTGTCCACCTCACTTGCTTTGGCAATGTTAACACATGTTTCCCATGCCAATAAAGCCCTTGAATTGAATTGAATTGAATTGAGAGAGAGAGAGAGAGAGTGAGAGAGAGAGAAGGGAGAGGGAGAGGGAGAGGGAGAGGGAGAGGGGGAGGGAGAGGGAGAGAGAGAGAGAGAGAGAAGGGAGACGGGGAGAGAGAGGGAGGGGTTGTCCAGACTCCAGACTGTTGACAGAAAGAGAAAGAAAACAGTTATGAGCTGAACATAACAGTATGCCAGTGGAAGAGAGGACAAGTAGCAGGTGACCCAACTGTGGATTGTGACTGCTATAAATTCCCATTGTAGCCAATTCAGTTGCAGTCATTCTGTTACCGATTTGATAAGAGAATTACGTGTTTTAACCACTTAATAGATCATCAACCAAATTGTTATCAGTAAAAACACTGTTTCCTAATTGGTAGGTCTACCTTTACTTGCTACTTCTGTGAACTTTCATTATCCTCCCTCTACCTCATGAGGGAGAGAAATGTGAACATATCTTAAAAGATATGTGAGTTTTCGGTAACAGAATGACAAGACGTTGGGGAATATTTCTTAAACATACAGATGGGAAATCATTTCTGCAAAACGAAATATAAAAGTTGATATTAGGCAGCAGGGTCCTTACCTCAACATTATTGTGTTTTGATACATTTGTATTTCTAATACATTTGACTTTTTATGCAAGATGTTTTCCATCTGTTTTACCAGAAATAAAACCCTTTTCTTATTCCAAATGTTTAGGATGGAAAATGGTTGAAAATAAACATATACAGTACCAGTCAAATGTTTGGGCACACCTACTCATTCAAGGGTTCTACATTGTAGAATCATTTTGAAGACATCAAAACTATGAAATAACACCAAAAAAGTGTTAAACAAATCAAAATATATTTTAGATTTCAGATTCTTCAAAGTAGCCACCCTTTGCTTTGATGACAGCTTTGCACACTTGGCATTCTCTCAACCAGCTTCAGGAGGTAGTCAACTGGAATGCATTTCAATTAACAGTTGTGGCTTGTTAAAAGTTAATTTGCGGAATTTCTTTACCTTTTTAATGTGTTTGACCCAATCAGTGGTGTTGTGACAAGGTAGGGGTGGTATACAGAAGATGGCCCTATTTGGTAAAAGACCAAGTCCATATTATTGCAAGAACAGCTCAAATAAGCAAAGAGAAATGACAGTCCATCCATACTTTAAGACATGAAGGTCAGTCAATCCGGAAATTGTCAAGAACTTTGATAGTTTCTTCAAGTGCAGTCGCAAAAACCATCAAGCGCTATGATGAAACTGGCTCTCATGAGGACCGCCACAGGAAAAGAAGACCCAGAGTTATCTCTGCTGCAGAGGATAAGTTCATTAGCGTTAACAGACTCAGAAATTGCAGCCCAAATAAATGCTTCACATAGTTCAAGTAATCAGGCCTTCATGGTCTAATTGCTGCAAAGAAACCACTATTAAAGGACACCCATAATAAGAAGAGACTTGCTTGGGCCAAAATCACGAGCAATGGACATTAGACTGGTGGAAATCTGTCCTTTGGTCTGATGAATCCAAATTTATGATTTTTGGTTCCAACCGTCATGTCTTTGTGAGACACAGAGTAGGTGAACGGATGATCTCCACGTGTGGTTCCCAACGTGAAGCATGGAGGAGGAGGTGTGATGGTGTGGGGTTACTTTGCTGGCGACGCTGTCTGTCATTTATTTAGAATTCAAGGAACACTTAACCAAAATTGTCAAAGACTCCAGACACGCTAGTCATAGACTGTTCTCTCTGCTACCACACGGCAAGCGGTACCGGAGCGCGAAGTCTAGGTCCAAGAGACTTCTGAACAGCATCTACCCCCAAGCCATGAGACTGCTGAACATCTAGTCAAATGGCTACCCAGACTATTTGCTTTGTCCCCCCCCTCCCCCCTCTTTTACACTGCTGCTACTCTCTGTTTATTATCTATGCATAGTCACTTTAACTCTACCTACATGTACATATTACTTCTATTACCTCAACTAACCTGCCTCCGCACATTGACTCTGTTGATTAAGGGCTTGTAAGTAAGCATTTAGCTGTATTCAGCGCATGTGACAAATACAATTGGATTTGATTTGAAGCTGGTTGAAAGAATGTGAAGAGTGTGGAAAGCTTTTTTGGTTACTACATGATTTCATATGTGTTGTTTCGTAGTTTTGATGTCTTCACTACTATTCTACAATGTAGAAAATAGTCATAGTAAAGAACAAAAAACCTTGAATGAGTAGGTGTGTCCAAACTTTTAACTTGGTACTATATATATATATATATATATATATATATATATATATATATATATATATATATATATATATATTACATACAGTATATACGTATGCCTCAATTTAAAAAGAAATATAGACTCTTAGCTTTCATTTGACACCAAATGTGATGTGGAAATGGAAATGCCCTACAGGAACAGATGGGATAAGAGCCGGCTCTCACCTCCGGGTCTGTCACACACCGCAGGGGTTAACGTGTGTTAATTGGCTACATTATTCTAATTGGAATGAGTGTGCACATCCAAGGCACGCTAGGGAGTGTGCTGTTAACATTGTGTGTGTGTGTGTGTGTGTGCGCGCGCGCGCTTGTGTGTGTGTGTGTAGTGTACTGTGTACCCATCTTGAAAAGGAGACAGGAGATTATGCAGATGAGCCTGTGTGGCAGACTCAAGGAAGGTGACAGTGTCTCACGCAGAGTTTAATGTACCACCTTCGTGCTTGCGCGACCACATGAGTGCAATCTGTTCCATCAGAGCCTGTGACCAATATTTATATCTCTCTTACTCAACCAATGCCAGCTGACACACAACAAGCTATTTTTACGTCATGTAGGAGTGCAGGTAGAGTTAAGTATAAGGTGAGGTTAAGTAAGGCTCATGTCCTCTCTAGCATGGTCTGATGACATATGTGATACATTGGCAATTACGTGTCCTCTTCCCTTCTCTAATATCCTCTCCTCTCTTCCTTTCTTTCTGCTTTCCTCTCATCTTCTCCTCTCCTCCTCTCCCTTGGATTCAGATTTAAGTCGCTCTAGTGCAAGGATGGCGGAAAAGTGACTGGAACACAAAGATTGGCCTACTTTCTGCTCTTATTGAGAATATATATATATGAGTTGAAGTGATTTCGTGCTAACGCCTGTCTGATTTTAATTAACAAGCAGCCCTGGCGATAAAACCCACTCTGTCTATATCTACCAGCAATTATACTGAAACACCCACTTTCTAAATTGAGAGGGAGAAATGGTGAGAGAGAGTGGGGGTGGTGGGCGGTGGCTGAAGAGAGGGGTTCGAAAAGGAGAAAGAGAGGGGGAGATGGAGGGAGAGGGAGATGGAAAGAGGAGCGGGAAGAGAGTTGACTGTTTGAGTAAAAAATAAATGAAATTCATAATTTAACCGAATGCCCACAAGCAGTTAGGAGGCGCAGTGATTCAAACACATGCATTTTCATCTCCAACGCATGGCTGTGGGTGTTTCACAAACACACACACACACACACACACACACACACACACACACACACACACACACACACACACACACACACACACACACACACACACACACACACTCGCACTCTCTCTAATCAAAGATTACACACACACTAACACTCTAATGAAAGATCACACGCATACACAAGCGTAGGCACGCACATACACACAGTCAAAACCTCACTGAAAGGGTTAACATCTAGCAGTTCCCTGAGCTACAGTCTAACCCACTGTCAGATCATAGCGCTGTACATAATGCAGGGTGCATAACTCCCTATACACACACACACGCACGCACGCACACACACACACGCACGCACGCACGCACACACACACACGCACGCACACACACACACACACGCACGCACACACACACACACGCACGCACACACAAACACACGCACGCACACACAAACACACACACACACAAACACACACACACACGCACGCACACACAAACACACGCACGCACACACACACACACGCACGCACGCACACACAAACAAACGCACGCACACACACACAAACACACGCACATACAAATGATTCCATTCTATTCATAACTGCATGTTTTTCCTCATCAAACATAAAGTTCAGTTGTATATGAGCGCCTGTTGTTCTCGCCACATATATTATATATATGTTCTGTGTGGTACATATGGTTATATCTGCAGTTTAGTCATTTGGAAATAATGATACTGCCAGTTATTTCAGAGAGAGAGGACTCATTGTGGGCATGTAGCGCTAGTGAGCTGTGTGGTGCTTGGGGCGATACGTGTGATGGTTTGAAGCCGCTGAGTGTGTGTGTGTTGGCTTGAAGTTTCTGTGTGTTTATATTGATTGGCTTCTAAGGGATTCCAGTCGGACTGATAATCTCAACATTTCAATCTCCTCTCCTCCTCTCCATCCCCCTCTCATCCTCTTCGCTTCTCCTCCTCTCCAACCCCATCTCCTCCTCTTCTCTCTTCTCCTCCTCTACATCCCCCTCTCCTCCTCTTCTCTGCTATCCTCCTCTCCATCCTCCTCTCCTCCTCTTCTCTGCTCTCCTCCTCTCCATCCCCCTCCCCTCTCCTCTCATCCACCTATAGAGTGTTCTCTGTAGACTCTCCCTAACCATTCCCAGCAATCTCCCCTCCACTTTGTACAAGCCTCTTCAAATAGCTGTCACTCAAATCACGTTCACATGTTCATCATTGATTTAAAGGGGAACTGAGCGAGGGAAGGGAGCAACTGAATATAAAAGCAGAATCTACAATGTAGAAAATAGTAAAAATAAAGAAAAGGCCTTGAATGAGTAGGTGTGTCCAAACTTTTGACTGGCACTGCACACACACACACACACACACACACACACACACACACACACACACACACACACACACACACACACACACACACACACACACACACACACACACACACACACACACACAGAGAGAGAGAGAAAAACGGTTCAGATCCCATTAGCCTTAATATTTCAGAGTCATGGGGTCGCCAGCAGCCCTGTCTATGACACTGATCTATGATCTACGACCAGCTTATGCTTCCCCTAATCCTAACCATAGCCATCTGGAAAGAAACGCTAAACTGACCCGAGATCTGTGCTTAGTCGTCTCTGTCCTTTCTGCCCACAGGGCCCACCTGTCCTGTGTCTTGTTAGCTGAGGCACTTACAGCATGAAAGTGTATGTCACAGTGTGCGTGTGTGTGTCAGAGAGTGTCACCGTAGTGTCAGTTAGAATGTAGCAGCTGATCTGCAGGCTTGGAGGATAGCATTCCAGTGTGTGTGTGTGTGTGTGCGTGTGTGTGTGTGTGTGTGTGTGTGTGTGTGTGTGTGTGTGTGTGTGTGTGTGTGTGTGTGTGTGTGTGTGTGTGTGTGTGTGTGTGTGTGTGTGTGTGCATGTGTGTGTGCATGTGTGTGTGTGTGCGCACTCCCTCCCGTTTCCCAGGGCTGAATGGTCTGTCTATGGGAAGAGAAAAGAGCTGCAGAGGCACAATAGAGATCTAGCCTGCTAGGGAGAGGGGTTGGGGGGGGGGGGGGGGGGGGAGTGAGAAAGAAAGAGAAGGGGAAAACTAGGAAGGGGGAGAAGGTTAGAGAGGAAGGAAGGAGAGCAGAATGCAGTTTTGTGTGGGAGGCAGAGAGAGACAGAAAAATAACGGGAGGGAAGGAGTCCTTGGTATATGTTGGAGGGAGGGAAAGAGGTAGAGGGAGAGAGAAATAGATGAAGAGAGAGAGTTTGTGTGGGAGGGCCGTGGGGGGCTGATTAGGGGCCCTTGGTTCTTGGTTTTATGTGTTCAGGGGTTTATCCCCTCACACACACACACACACACACACACGCACTCACACGCACACTCTTTCTGTCTCTCTATGACAAAGGCCTTTGAACTAGTGAAGAAACAGTTTCTCATATTTAGGCATTTTGTCAGTAAGCCCTTTCTCCTCTCTGTGAGGTTGAACATTTAACTGTTCTCCTTCTGTTCGTATAGTTTCATGTTTTTGATCACAACTAGGAGAGCGATAGGGCTCGTACATTATGGAGCAGTGTGTGTGTGTGTGTGTGTGTGTGTGTGTGTGTGTGTGTGTGTGTGTGTGTGTGTGTGTGTGTGTGTGTGAAGTGTATAGGGAGTTATGCACCCTGCATTATGTACAGCGCTATGATCTGACAGTGGGTTAGACTGTAGCTCAGGGAACTGCTAGATGTTAACCCTTTCAGTGAGGTTTTGACTGTTCGACTCTAGAATCTATTCTATTCAGTATGCTACAGTTAAAGGCCCAGTCAACTCGCATCATTTTAGTGGAAATATGATATATTTTAGAATTAAGTTCAAAATCTCCAACTGCTTTCAGTGAAAGGACAGACAAACACAGAAACACAGGTGTACACACGTGCAATGAAGGCACAATCGCATAAGGATACACACACAAAGAGAAACAAACAAGGACATTTATTTTACCAGGTAAGTTGAATGAGAACACATTCTCATTTACAGCAACAACCTGGGGAATAGTTACAGGGGAGATTAATGAGCTAATTGTAAACTGGGGATGTTTAGGTGACCGTGATGGTATGGGGGCCAGATTGGGAATTTAGCCAGGATACCAGGGTTAACACCCCTACTCTTACAATAAGTGTATCTGGGATCTTTAGTGACCACAGAGAGTCAGGACACCCATTTAACATCCCATCTGAAAGACATCCCCCTACACAGGGCAATGTCCCCAATCACTGCCCTGGGATATTATTTAGATCAGATGAAAGGGTGCCTCCTGCTGGCCCCCCAACACCACTTCCAGCATAATCTTGTCTCCTATACAGGGAACAACCCTGCTTAGCTTCAGAAGCAAGCCAGCAGTGGGATGCAGGGTGGTATGCTGCTAGAATAAGAAATCCCTCTCCTGAGGGAGAAAGGACATTTCTACTCAGAGCCAATCAAATGCGAGCATTAACAGCCTTTCAAACACAAAATACTGAAGTTCTCCAAACTTCTAATATTTGAGATTTGGCCTCACGAGACTAACCCCAACACAACTACAGGTAAACCTTAACACAACCCAGACACAAACCACAACCCTAACCCTATTGCAACCACAACTTTTAGGTTAAGTTACATGGTAAAAATGATTTGTTCTCTTATCTTTTTCTTGTTGTCAGCGTTTGTGAGGAATGATGATCTGCCCAATGGCTCCTTTTCCAAGTACACCTAGCATTATCACCAATCCAATCCAACCGCATCTTCAACACCCAAGAGGTCTCTCTCTCTCTCTCTCTCTCTCTCTCTCTCTCTCTCGCTCTCTCTCTCTCTCTCTCTCTCTCTCTCTCTCTCACTCTCTCTCTCTCTCTCTCTCTCACTCTCTCTCTCTCTCTCTCTCTCTCTCTCTCTCTCTCTCTCTCTCTCTCTCTCTCTCTCTCTCAAACTTTGAAGTTGCTCCAAAGGGTTTTTGGATAGGGTTAAGACATTAAAGATGTCCTCCAGCGTTTTTTTTTGCAACTTTTACTCTTGATAAGCGATACACCAGGTATAAATATTGTAAAGTACACACACTGAAGTGTAAAAAAAAGACGTTTTGAGGAAAATATTGCTTTTTAGTCACAATTGCAGACTAGGGCATTCAAGGAGTAGGGTAGGGCACTTAAGGAGTAGGGTAGGGCATTTAAGGAGTAGTGTAGGGCATTTAAGGAGTAGGGTAGGGCATTCAAGGAGTAGGGTAGGGCATTTAAGGAGTAGGGTAGGGCATTTAAGGAGTAGGGTAGGGCATTTAAGGAGTTGGTCTGATGGGAATCTGTGATCATTGGCCTCCCCCCTTGCCTGAAGAACAATAGAGAAGGTAACAGTAAAAGCTCCACCCACACCCACTGGTGCTATGTTATGATTTACCTGGACCACCTATTTGTGTGCCTTTTGTTAAGTAAATCAGGTGCTAACTGAGGTGAAAAGAGGTGCCACTTAAAGTTCAAGCATTCATTCCCGAATGGTTAAGGGATAAAAATAAATACAAATCAAAGTGTCTACTGCTGGGATTGAACACATGACCTTCATATCCAGATTCCTGGGATTACGTCAATCAGCCACCCATGTCCACAACACCCTAGCGAAACCCAAGCCCACTTGATGGTAAGTGTGCTCACTGGTGTGCCCCTAGTGGCCAGTTTTGAAGGTATTTCCCGACGTCCTCAGGACATCGACGTCCATCCAATTTCGAAGTCAATCTTGAGTAATCTTGTTCCATATATTTCCAAACTAAAGACGACACACGATTCACACAATCACACACACTCCAGATCCGTTCTCAGTCCTTGGAGTAATTATGCGCAAACACGGAAAGCTTTAGTTATCGCCACAACAGAGCAGGCATGTCCTTAAATCTTTTATGGGCCCACACACACACACACACACACACACACACACACACACACACACACACACACACACACACACACACACACACACACACACACACACACACACACACACACACACACACACACACACAGATGAACAACACGTTGAACTCACACATCATACTCTTGAGTTCCCCTCACATGCCAAAACACAGAAAGCCCATAAGAGTCAATCAGGCAGAAACAACCACCCAAAACCTCCCTTAAGCGTATGGTCATGAAACATTAAAACACACACTCTCACACACACACACACACACACACACACACACACACACACACACACACACACACACACACACACACAATCAAACACACACAATCACACACACACACACACACACACACACACACACACACACACACACACACACACACACACACACACACACACACACACACACACACACACACACACACACACACACTCAGAGAGAGAGAGAGAGATAATTTACTTTCTCTCGCTCTCTTCTCTAAACACTCCCACAGATACACCTGACGGCTCTATAAATATATGGTTATAAAACATTAACGTTATTGTTTCGAGGCAGAGTGAATCATGTTCTCCCTCATCATCCTATCTTAATGAGGACTAAAGGAGAGATCCCCCTCTGACTATCACTCTGCCTCCACCTGTGTCTGTGTGTTTGTGCGTGTTTGTGTGTTTATGTGCATGCGTGCGTGTGTGTGGGTGCATTTGTGTATTTCTGTGTTGAGAGGTGCTGCTATTTACATGCTATTTACATACAATAATGTGGTGGTAATATTGCAGTAATATACATTTGGGGCTATTGTACAGTAGGAGAAATACGGCAGTAATATACAGTAGCAGTATTTTACAAGTAGCAGTACTGTTGGTAATATAGCAGTGTAATATGGCAGTATTATACAGGCAACAGTACTAATCAATCAATCACATTTACTTATAAAGCCCTTTTTATATAAGCAGATGTCACAAAGAGCTATACAGAAACCCAGCCTAAAACCCCAAATTGCAAGCAATGCAGATGTAGAAGCACGGTGGCTAGGAAAAACTCCCTAGAAAGGCAGGAACCTAGGAAGAAACCTAGAGAGGAATCAGACTCTGAGGGGTGGCCAGTCCTCTTCTGGCTGTGCCGGGTGGAGATTATAACAGTACATGACCAAGATGTTGAAATGTTTATAGATGACGAGCAGGGTCAGAGGGTGCAACAGGTCAGCATCTCAGGAGTAAATGTCAGTTGGCTTTTCATAGCCGAACATTCAGAGTTCGAGACAGCAGGTAGAAAAAGGCAGGTCTGGGACAAGGTAGCACGTCCGGTGAACAGGTCAGGGTTCCATAGCCGCAGGCAGAACAGTTGAAACTGGAGCAGCAGCACGACCAGGTGGATTGGGGACAGCAAGGAGTCATAAGGCCAGGTAGGCTTGAGGCATGGTCCTAGGGCTCAGGTCCTCCGGGAGGGGAGAGAGAATTAGAGGACCTACTGTAGGACCTACTGAAGAGATGAGTCTTCAGTAAAGACTTAAAGGTTGAGACCGAGTCTGTGTCTCTCATATGGATAAAAATGTAGCTCTATAGGAGTAAGCCCTGCCTCCAGCTGTTTGCTTAGAAATTCTAGGGACAATAAGGAGGCCTGTGTCTTGTGATCATAGTGTGTATGTACAGTGGGGAGAACAAGTATTTGATACACTGCCGATTTTGCAGGTCTTCTCACTTACAAAGCATGTAGAGGTCTGTAATTTTTATCGTAGGTACACTTCAACTGTGAGAGACGGAATCTAAAACAAAAATCCAGAAAATCACATTGTATGATTTTTAAGTAATTCATTTTCATTTTATTACATGACATAAGTATTTGATACATCAGAAAAGCAGAACTTAATATTTGGTACAGAAACCTTTGTTTGCAATTACAGAGATCATACGTTTCCTGTAGTTCTTGACCAGGTTTGCACACACTGCAGCAGGGATTTTGGCTCACTCCTCCATACAGACATTCTCCAGATCCTTCAGGTTTCGGGGCTGTCGCTGGGCAATACGGACTTTCAGCTCCCTCCAAAGATTTTCTATTGGGTTCAGGTCTGGAGACTGGCTAGGCCACTCCAGGACCTTGATATGCTTCTTACGGAGCCACTACTTAGTTGCCCTGGCTGTGTGTTTCGGGTCGTTGTCATGCTGGAAGACCCAGCCACGACCCATCTTCAATGCTCTTACTGAGGGAAGGTTGTTGGCCAAGGTCTCGCGATACGTGGCCCCATCCATCCTCCCCTCAATACGGTGCAGTCGTCCTGTCCCCTTTGCAGAAAAGCATCCCCAAAGAATGATGTTTTCACCTCCATGCTTCACGGTTGGGATGGTGTTCTTGGGGTTGTACTCATCCTTCTTCTTCCTCCAAACACGGCGAGTGGAGTTTAGACCAAAAACCTATATTTTTGTCTCATCAGACCACATGACCTTCTCCCATTCCTCCTCTGGATCATCCAGATGGTCATTGGCAAAATTCAGACGGGCCTGGACATGCGCTGGCTTGAGCAGGTGGACCTTGCGTGCGCTGCAGGATTTTAATCCATGACGACGTAGTGTGTTACTAATGGTTTTCTTTGAGACTGTGGTCCCAGCTCTCTTCAGGTCATTGACCAGGTCCTGCCGTGTAGTTCTGGGCTGATCCCTCACCTTCCTCATGATCATTGATGCCCCACCAGGTGAGATCTTGCATGGAGCCCCAGACCGAGGGTGATTGACCGTCATCTTGAACTTCTTCCATTTTCTAATAATTGCGCCAACAGTTGGTGCCTTCTCACCAAGCTGCTTGCCTATTGTCCTGTAGCCCATCCCAGCATTGTGCAGGTCTACAATTTAACCCTGATGTCCTTACACAGCTCTCTGGTCTTGGCCATTGTGGAGAGGTTGGAGTCTGTTTGATTGTGTGTGGACAGGTGTCTTTTATACAGGTAACAAGTTCAAACAGGTGCAGTTAATACAGGTAATGAGTGGAGAACAGGAGGGCTTCTTAAAGAAAAACTAACAGGTCTGTGAGATTTTTGTTTAGATTCTGTCTCTCACAGTTGAAGTGTACCTATGATAAAAATTACAGACCTCTACATGCTTTGTAAGTAGGAAAACCTGCAAAATTGGCAGTGTATCAAATACTTGTCCTCCCCACTGTAGGTATGTACGGCAGGACCAAATCGGAGAGATAGGTAGGAGCAAGCCCATGTAATGCTTTGTAGGTTAGCAGTAAAACCTTGAAACCAGCCTTAGCCTTAATTGGAAACCAGTGTAGAGAGGCTAGCACTGGAGTAATATTATCACATTTTTTGGTTCTAGTCAAGATTCTAGCAGCCGTGTTTAGCACTAACTGAAGTTTATTTAGTGTATTCGGGTAACTGGAAAGTAGAACATTGCAGTAGTCTAATCTAGAAGTGACAAAAGCATGGATTAGCTTTTCTGCATAATTTTTGGACAAAATGTTTAGGATTTTTGCAATGTTATGAAGATGGACAAAACTGTCCTTGAAATATTCTTGATATGTTCATCAAAAGAGAGATCAGGGTCCAGAGTAACGCAGAGCTCCTTCACAGTTTTATTTGAGACGACTGTACAACCATCAAGATTAATTGTCAGATCCAACAGAAGATCTCAGTTTTGTCCGAGTTTAAAAGTAAAAAATGTTCCGCCATCCACTTCCTTATTTCTGAAACACAGGCTTTCAGGATGGGCAATTTTGGGGCTTCACCATGTTTCATCAAAATATATAGCTGAGGGCCTCCCGGGTGGCGCAGTGGTTAAGGGCGCTGTACTGCAGCGCCAGCTTTGCCACCAGAGACTCTGGGTTTGCGCCCAGGCTCTGTCGTAACCGGCCGTGACCGGGAGGTCCGTGGGGCAACGCACAATTGGCCTAGCGTCGTCCAGGTTAGGGAGGGCTTGGCCGGTAGGGATATCCTTGTCTCATCGCGCACCAGCAACTCCCGTGGGGGGCCGGGCACAGTGCACGCTAACCAAGGTTGCCAGGTGCACAGTGTTTCCTCCGACACATTGCTGCGGCTGGCTTCTGGGTTGGATGCACGCTGTGTTAAGAAGCAGTGCGGCTTGGTTGGGTTGTGTATTCGAGGACGCATGACTTTCAACATTCGTCTCTCCCGAGCCCGTACGGGAGTTATAGCGATGAGACAAGATAGTAGCTACTAACAATTGGATACCACGAAATTGGGGAGAAAAAGGGGTAAAAATTCAACAACATAAAACACATTTTTTTTACAGCTGTGTATCTTTCACATAGCAGTGAAAGTTAACATTATGTTTCCGAATGGAGGTAAAATATATAGTGAAAACAACAGTGGTCCTTAAACGGAACCTTGAAGAACACTGAAACTTACAATTGATTTGTCAGTGGACAAACCATCCACAGAGACGAACTGATATCTTTCTGACAGACAAGATCTAAACCAGGCAAGAACTTGTCCCTGCCGATCAATTAGGGTTTCCAATTTCTCCAAAAGAATGTGATGATCAATGGTGTCAAAAGCAGCACTAAGGTCTAGGAGCACGAGGACAGATGCAGAGCCTTGGTCTGACGCCATTAAAAGGTAATATACCACCTTCACGAGTGCAGTCTCAGTGCTATGATGGGGTCTAAAACCAGACTGAAGCATTTCGTATACTTTATTTGTCTTCATGATGGCAGTGAGTTGCCGTGCAACAGCTTTTTCAAATAATGTTGAGAGGAATGCGAGATTAGTTTTTTTAACGTTTTCTGGGTCAAGGTTTGGCTTTTTCAAGAGAGGTTTTATTACTGCCACTTTTAGTGAGTTTGGTACACATCTGGTGGATAGTGAGCCATTTATTATGTTCAACATAGCAGGGCCAAGCACAGGAAGCAGCTCTGTCAGTAGTTTAGTTGGAATAGGGTCCTGTATGCAGCTTGAAGGTTTAGAGGCCATTTCTATTTTCACGAATGCGTCAAGAGATACAGGATTAAAAAACTTGAGTGTCTCCATTGATCCTAGGTCCTGGCAGTGTTGTGCAGACTCAGGACAACTGAGCTTTGGAGAAATACGCAGATTCAAAGAGTCCCTAATTTCCAGCAGTGATGGATTTCATGAATTCATCACTGCTGAAGTGAAAGCCATCCTCTCTTGGGGAATGCTGCTTTTTAGTTAGGTTTGTGACAGTTTCAAAAATAAATGTAGGATTGTTCTTATTCTCCTCAATTAGGTTGGAAGAATAGGATGATTGAGCAGCAATGAGGGCTCTTTGATATTGCACGATACTGTCTTTCCAAGCTAGTCGGAAGACTTCCAGTTTGGTATATCGCCATTTCCGTTCCAATTTTCTGGAAGCTTGCTTCAGGGCTTGGGTATTTTCTGTATATCAAGGAGCTAGTTTCTTGTGACAAATGTGTTTTGTTTTTAGGGGTGCGACTGCATCTAGCATATTACGCAAGATTAAATTTAATTCCTCAGTTAGGTGGTTAACCAATTTTTGTACTTCGAAGTCCTTAGGTAGGTAGAGGGAGTCTGGAAAGGCATATAGTAATATTTTGGGATTATTGGTTGGGGTTTAAGCAGATTCTTTGCTGCAATTGAAAACATAATAAGATGTTGGTCCGATAGTCCAGGATTATGAGGAAAAACGTTTAGATATTTATTCCACAGGACAAAACTAAGTCCAGGGTATGACTGTGGCAGTGAGTAGGTCCGGAGACATGTTGGACAAAACCCACTGAGTCAATGATGGCTCCAAAAGCCTTTTGGAGTGGGTCTGTGGACTTTTCCATGTGAATATTAAAGTCACCAAAAAATGTGAATATTATCTGCCACGATAACAACGTCCGATAGGAATTCAGGGAACTCAGTGAGGAATGAGGAATGCTGTATACAAACCAGGAGGCCTGTAAACAGTAGTGTCACGTCTACTCCCGCTCCTCCCCTCCGGCGTTTGACGTCACTGGTTTATTAACCACTGGTCCTGGGAAACATCATTACACGCACCTGGCTTTCATCATTACGCGTACCTGCGCATCATCATTAAGCACACCTGGACTCCATTACCTCCCCTTTATCTGGCACTCCCTTAGGTACCTTCCCTAGGCAGTATTGTTTCTGTTGTTCATGTCTTGGCGCTACTCCTACATTGTATTGTTCCATGTTATTTGTTATATTAAACTTACCACCTGCACCTGCTTCTCGACTCCCAGCATCTACGTTACAAATATCTATAAAAAGTGATCGAGTAGACTGTGTAGATTTCATGACTAGAAACTCAAAAGATGAAAACGCAGTCATTTTTTGGGGGGGGGGGGGTACATTTAAATTTGCTATCATAAATGTTAGCAACACCTCCGCCTTTGCAGGATGTGCAGGGAATGTGGTCACTAGTGTAACCAAGAAGAGAGACATCATTTAACACAGTAAATTCATCAGGCTTAAGCCATTTTTCAGTCAGGCCAATCACGTCAAGATTATGATCAGTGATTAGTTCAGTGACTATAACTGCCTTTGGATGTGATGGATCTAAAATGAAGTAACCCTATTTTGAGATGTGAGATATCACAATCTCTTTCAATACTGACAGGAATGGAGGGGGTGTTTATTCCAGTGAGATTGCCAAAGTGAACACCGCCGTGTTTAGTTTTGCCCAACCTAGGTTGAGGCACAGACACGGTCTCAATGGGGATAGCTGAGCTGACTACACTGACTGTGCTAGTGGCAGACTCCACTAGCATAGGCCAGCCTGCTGCCTGGCCTGCGCCCTATCTCATTGTGAAGCTAGAGGAGTTAGAGCCCTGTCTATGTTGATAGATAAGATGAGAGCACCCCTCCAGCTAGGATGGAGTCCGTCACTCCTCAGCAGGCCAGGCTTGGTCCTGTTTGTGGATGAGCCCCAGAAAGAGGGTCAATTATCTCAAAATTGTATCTTTTGAGAGGGGCAGAAAACAGTTTTCAACCAGCGATTGAGTTGTGAGACTGCTGTAGTGCTCATCACCTCCCCTAACTGGGAGGGGGCCAGAGACAATTACTCGATGCCGACACATCTTTCTAACTGATTTACAAGCTGAAGCTATGTTGCGCTTGGTGACCTCTGACTGTTTCATCCTAACATCGTTGGTGCCGAAATGGATAACAATACCTCTATACTCTCTACACTCGCCAGCTTTAGCCTAGCCAGCACCATCTTCAGATTAGCCTTTGCGTCGGTAGCCCTGCCCCCTGGTAAACACTGTATGATCGCTGAATGATTATTTTTAAGTCTAATATTGCAGGTAACGGAGTCAACAATGACTAATGTTTTCAATTTGTCATAGCTAATTGTGGGAGGCTTCGGCGGCTCAGACCCCGTAACGGGTGGAGGAGAGACCAGAGAAGGGTTGACCTTCTCATTGCTCAATGGGGAGAACCGACTGAATGAGCACGACACCAGTTGAACATGCCTACAGTATTTCCTTCCAGAAGCCTTGAGAAAATGGTCCAGCTGCGGGGACTGTGCGAGGGGATTTATACTACTATCTGTACTTACTGATGACACAGATGCTGTTTCGTCCTTTCCTACACTTAGATTACCCTTGCCTAAGGATTGCATCTGAAGCTGGGCTTGCAGCACGGCTATCCTCACCATAAGGTGATCGTTTTCCTGTATATAATGAGTACAGCGGCTGCAGTTAGATGGCATAGTTACTACTTAGCTTCGGCCAGTGGAGGTCCTGTAGAACCATGTCCAGGTAAAGCATCCAGGGTAAAAAAAACTTAAATGTGTCAAATTACTATCTTGATTAAACGGTTGTAAAAAGTAAAAACCGTACGGTTGGCAGGTAGCCAAGTAGCATCAAAGTAACAACAAACAACACATCAGCATGGAGTCAAGTCCGAAAGTTGTGACCGGAGGTTCTGACCAGAAGTGGGACAGATTGGTAAATAACAGTATATTATGGCAGTATTATACAGGTGACAGTACTGTTGGTAATATAGCAGTATATTATGGCAGTTTTATACAGGTGACAGTACTGTTGGTAATATAGCAGTATATTATGGCAGTATTATACAGGTGACTGTACTGTTGGTAATATAGCAGTATATTATGGCAGTATTATACAGGTGACAGTACTGTTGGTAATATAGCAGTATATTATGGCAGTATTATACAGGTGACTGTACTGTTGGTAATATAGCAGTATATTATGGCAGTTTTATACAGGTGACAGTACTGTTGGTAATATAGCAGTATATTATGGCAGTATTATACAGGTGACTGTACTGTTGGTAATATAGCAGTATATTATGGCAGTATTATACAGGTGACAGTACTGTTGGTAATATAGCAGTATATTATGGCAGTATTATACAGGTGACAGTACTGTTGGTAATTTAACAGTATATCATGGCAGTATTATACAGGTGACAGTGTTGTTGGTAATTTAACAGTATATCATGGCAGTATTATACAGGTGACAGTACTGTTGGTAATATAATAGTATATTATGGCAGTATTATACAGGTGACAGTACTGTTGGTAATATAGCAGTATATTATGGCAGTATTATACAGGTGACAGTACTGTTGGTAATATAGCAGTATATTATGGCAGTATTATACAGGTGACAGTACTGTTGGTAATATAGCAGTATATCATGGCAGTATTATACAGGTGACAGTACTGTTGGTAATATAGCAGTATATTATGGCAGTATTATACAGGTGACAGTACTGTTGGTAATATAACAGTATTTATGGCAGTATTATACAGGTGACAGTACTGTTGGTAATATAGCAGTATATTATGGCAGTATTATACAGGTGACAGTACTGTTGGTAATATAGCAGTATATTATGGCAGTATTATACAGGTGACAGTACTGTTGGTAATATAGCAGTATATTATGGCAGTATTATACAGGTGACAGTACTGTTGGTAATTTAACAGTATATCATGGCAGTATTATACAGGTGACAGTGTTGTTGGTAATATAGCAGTATATTATGGCAGTATTATACAGGTGACAGTACTGTTGGTAATATAGCAGTATATTTGATCATATTACTCCAGTGCTAGCCTCTCTACACTGGCTTCCTGTCAAAGCAAGGGCTGATTTCAAGGTTTTACTGCTAACCTACAAAGCATTACATGGGCTTGCTCCTATCTATCTCTCTGATTTGGTCCTGCCGTACATACCTACACGTACGCTACGGTCACAAGACGCAGGCCTCCTAATTGTCCCTAGAATTTTTAAGCAAACAGCTGGAGGCAGGGCTTTCTCCTATAGAGCTCCATTTTTATGGAACGGTCTGCCTACCCATGTCAGAGACGCAAACTCGGTCTCAACCTTTAAGTCTCTACTGAAGACTCATCTCTTCAGTGGGTCATATGATTGAGTGTAGTCTGGCCCAGGAGTGGGAGGGTGAACGGAAAGGCTCTGGAGCAACGAACCACCCTTGCTGTCTCTGCCTGGCCGGTTCCCCTCTTTCCACTGGGATTCTCTGCCTCTAACCCTATTACAGGGGCTGAGTCACTGGCTTTACTGGGGCTCTCTCATGCCGTCCCTGGAGGAGGTGCGTCACCTGAGTGGGTTGAGTCACTGATGTGGTCATCCTGTCTGGGTTGGCGCCCCCCCCCCCCCCCCTTAAGTTGTGCCGTGGCGGAGGTCTTTGTGGGCTATACTCAGCCTTGTCTCAGGATGGTAAGTTGGTGGTTGAAGATATCCCTCTAGTGGTGTGGGGGCTGTGCTTTGGCAAAGTGGGTGGGGTTATATCCTTCCTGTTTGGCCCTGTCCGGGGGTGTCCTCGGAGTGGGCCACAGTGTCTCCTGACCCCTCCTGTCTCAGCCTCCAGTATTTATGCTGCAGTAGTTTATGTGTCGGGGGGCTAGGGTCAGTTTGTTATATCTGGAGTACTTCTCCTGTCCTATTCGGTGTCCTGTGTGAATCTAAGTGTGCGTTCTCTAATTCTCTCCTTCTCTCTTTCTCTCTCTCGGAGGACCTGAGCCCTAGGACCATGCCCCAGGACTACCTGACATGATGACTCCTTGCTGTCCCCAGTCCACCTGGCTGTGCTGCTGCTCCAGTTTCAACTGTTCTGCCTTATTATTATTCGACCATGCTGATCATTTATGAACATTTGAACATCTTGGCCATGTTCTGTTATAATCTCCACCCGGCACAGCCAGAAGAGGACTGGCCATCCCACATATGCTCTCTCTAATTCTCTCTTTCTTTCTCTCTCTCGGAGGACCTGAGCCCTAGGACCATGCCCCAGGAATACCTGACATGATGACTCCTTGCTGTCCCCAGTCCACCTGACTGTGCTGCTGCTCCAGTTTAAACTATTCTGCCTTATTATTATTCGACCATGCTGGTCATTTATGAACATTTGAACATCTTGACCATGTTTTGTTATAATCTCCACCCGGCACAGCCAGAAGAGGACTGGCCACCCCACATAGCCTGGTTCCTCTCTAGGTTTCTTCCTAGGTTTTGGCCTTTCTAGGGAGTTTTTCCTAGCCACCGTGCTTCTTCACCTGCATTGCTTGCTGTTTGGGGTTTTAGGCTGGGTTTCTGTACAGCACTTTGAGATATCAGCTGATGTACGAAGGGCTATATAAAATAAATTTGATTGATTGATATCATGGCAGTATTATACAGGTGACAGTACTGTTGGTAATATAGCAGTATATTATGGCAGTATTATACAGGTGACAGTACTGTTGGTAATATAGCAGTATATTATGGCAGTATTATACAGGTGACAGTACTGTTGGTAATATAGCAGTATATCATGGCAGTATTATACAGGTGACAGTACTGTTGGTAATATAGCAGTATATTATGGCAGTATTATACAGGTGACAGTACTGTTGGTAATATAGCAGTATATTATGGCAGTATTATACAGGTGACAGTACTGTTGGTAATATAGCAGTATATCATGGCAGTATTATACAGGTGACAGTACTGTTGGTAATATTGCAGTATATTATGGCAGTATTATACAGGTGACAGTACCGTTGGTAATATAGCAGTATATTATGGCAGTATTATACAGGTGACAGTACTGTTGGTAATATAGCAGTATATTATGGCAGTATTATACAGGTGACAGTACTGTTGGTAATATAGCAGTATATTATGGCAGTATTATACAGGTGACAGTGCTGTTGGTAATATAGCAGTATATCATGGCAGTATTATACAGGTGACAGTACTGTTGGTAATATAGCAGTATATTATGGCAGTATTATACAGGTGACAGTGCTGTTGGTAATATAGCAGTATATTATGGCAGTATTATACAGGTGACAGTACTGTTGGTAATATAGCAGTATATTATGGCAGTATTATACAGGTGACAGTACTGTTGGTGATATAACAGTATATTATGGCAGTATTATACAGGTGACAGTACTGTTGGTAATATAGCAGTATATTATGGCATTATTATACAGCTAGCAGAAATATAGGCGTGTCTGTATGTAGGTCAATGATTTGAAGTGTGTAAATTCCTGTCTGGAATGACAATAGAAATATTTATGGAGAGACACACAGATCAGGGGGCCTGGGTCACAAGAGGTGGGAGTCCCTGTGACGCACACACACCGACACACACACATACTTGATCGCAATGATCGCAAACATTCACAAACACACTTATACCATTTTCTCACTGTCACGCCCTGACCGTAGAGAGCTTTTTATGTCTCTATTTTTGGTTTGGTCAGGGTGTGATTTGGGTGGGCATTCTATGTTCATGTTTCTATGTTTTCTATTTCTTTGTGTTTGGCCAGTTATGGTTCTCAATCAGGGACAGCTGTCTATCGTTGTCTCTGATTGGGAATCATACTTAGGTAGCTTTTTTCCCCCTCCTTCTGTGTGGGATCTTGTTCTTCGTTTTGTGTGCAGGGAGTTTGCACAAGGAAGCTGTTCGGTCGTTGTTTTCTTTATTGTTTTTGTTTTGTCTAAAGTTTCACTTCGGTAATAAAGATTGTGTGGAACTCAAGGAACGTTGCGCCTTGGTCTCATCCTCCTTCCGACGACACGTGTTACACTCACTCAAGTACAGAGATACATAATCCCTCTCTAACACACACAGACACACATCAATTTCAAAACACACCTGCAAACAGTAAAACAATTCAAAGACACACATTTGCACACATAATTACACACACGCACACATGCCCACAAAGCTTGGGTAAAGGTCAGATGGAGACATTCTCAGGAAGAGAACACAAAACTGCCAGCATGAAGAATGGATGAGCAGGAGAAAGAAGAGGTGGCTGAATGCACGCACACACACACACACACGCACACACACGCACACACACACACACACACACACACACACACACACACACACACACACACACACACACCTAAATCACCATTGGAAAATCATTAGAAATCTGCCGGGGTAGAGAGTCACAGATTGCGGGACAAAGCCCCCATTCACACACAAAGACAGGCCTACACTCACACACTCACATAGACACACACAGGCACAAACACTCACACACACAAAGACAGGCAGTCAGGTGGAAGGGAAGTGGGGAGTGACTGGCGATGCACACCCTCGTGCACACACTCCTCAACCTCTCACGGACACACACACACACACACACACACACACACACACACACACACACACACACACACACACACACACACACACACACACACACACACACACACACACACACACACACACACACACACACACACAAGCAGGGACAGGCCAACCCATCACCCAGACCCCTAACATTTATAAGTCACTGTGTAGATGGATGTGTCAGAGTTTCATTCACATGTAAACCATTGTGTGGGTGTGTATGTGTGTGTGTGTGTGTTAAAGATTCATTCGTGAGTTGTTAAGCATTGTGAATGCTAGGCAACATTTTATCTGTCTGAACCCAACCCCAGCCATATGGCACAGGAAGACCCTCTATCCACTCCTCCTTTCCAGTCTGTTCATCTCTCCTCCACTTCTCCTCCCCTCCTCTCTTTTCCTGGCCTTAGTTACTCTTACCTCTCCCAAACTTGTCTACGTACGAGAAACCAAAGGCTTTAAGGAAAAGTACTGTATAAATCTGTGAGTTGTTTTGGTAGGCTCTCTCTATAAAATACATGTACGCGCTCACACCACAAACACATGCACACACACACACACACACTGGTTCACATGTGAATTAAACTCTGGAACGGAAATGTGGCAGAGACAGCATAGGTCAGTTGGGACAGACCTATTGGAGTGTCAGCTGAGATCAGGGTTAGGGATACTTTAATGTTGTGTGTTGTCCAAACACATCACTAGGACAACATTTGATATGCCCATTAAAGTAAAAAGCCATCCTCCCTCTGTCCCTTCATGTTCTCTCCATTTCTCTCTCTCTCTCTCTCTCTCTCTCTCTCTCTCTCTCTCCGTCCCTCTCTCTCTCTCTCTCTCCATCCCTCTCTCTCCCTCCATCTATCTCTGTCTCTCTCCCCTTTGTCTCTCTCTGTCACACTCACTAACACACTCTGCCCTTGACATCTAGATTGTGATTTCTGACAGGTCGCGGGTCCTTAAGGCTCCGTGCGTATGTGTGTGTACGCGTATGCACACGTGTGTGTGTGTGTGTGTGTGTCTGTCCGTGCGTGTGTGTGTGTGCGCGTACTTGTGTGTTTGTTCTGTCTGACAGGAGGTAGCCTGGGGTATCCTAACTTTAGAGGGCAAGTTGAAATATTAAACTACTCTGGGTAACACAGCTTTCTAACACACAAAGGACTGCATAAGCACACACACACACACACACACACACACACACACACACACACACACACACACACACACACACACACACACACACACACACACACACACACACTCACACTACAGACTTGTGGAAGTGGTTCCTGTATGCAGTGTGGGTATTTTTCTCACCTGCCCAACACATGTAAAAGATAAATAACGTGTGTGTGGTTCAGACAGCAGCCAGGTACACTTCCAAATTCAGACAGAGGGGTGGATTTGGACTTGTTTTTTAAACATTGGGATTTCAAAAATGGCCCTGGGCTTCTTCTAGGGACTAATTAGTCCATGTGACTTCAACATAATAAATAAGGTGGAGAAAATAAATAAACACACACACACAACACAAAACATACAGCCACATTGTCACGTTCTGACCTTAGTTCTTTTGTTGTGTCTTTGTTTTAGTATGGCCAGGGCGTGAGTTGGGTGGGTTGTCTATGTTAGTTTTTCTATGATTTGCTATTTCTGTGTTTGGCCTGGTATGGTTCTCAATCAGAGGCAGCTGTCAATCGTTGTCCCTGATTGAGAACCATATTTAGGGAGCCTGTTTCCTATTGTGTTTCGTGGGTGATTGTTTTCTGTTATCTGTTGTGTGTCTGCACCAGCCAGAACTGTTTTCGGTTGTCGGTTTATTGTTTTTGTTCAGTGTTCAAGTTCTTTATTAAAAGATATGGACACATACCACGCTGCACATTGGTCCTCTTCTTCTTCCACCGACGACGGCCGTTACACACAGACACTGACGCATACATTCAGACAATGCCAATGTTCTCCGCACACTGTTAAAGCTCCCAATTCACTGCTTTATTGACAACGTTTCGAGCCGAAACGGATCTCCGTCGGGTCAAAAAGACTTCTCCACGTAAACACACACACACACACACTCACTGCTGTGTAATGTGTTGACAGACTGTGCCCCTATAAGGACACCGAGGGCCTGAGAGAACTCCTCTGGCTTTTCCACACACACACACACACACACACACACACACACACACACACACACACACACACACACACACACACACACACACACACCACTCCTTAGGTCAACTGGAGAGATTAGCAGCTCTTTACCATACCACATAGGGGGAAAAACACAGGGGTCAGAGTTTGTGTGTGGGTGTGTGTCTTCATCTTACACACCTCGGGAACATTGTCCCCTCGTCACCACAACATCTGTGTAATTATTTAATAGGTGTCCCAGAGTAGTGCCCGCTGTAATCAGGAAGCAGATAATCACGCCCTGATGGGAGACAGCGCATTATGGAATGTGTTTTTTTTTACCCACTAACACTATTATTTGATTAAACAATTCCCCCTCATAAACCAGATAATGCATTCAATATCCAATCAGAACTAAGGAGAAACAGGTTTTCACAAGGGCTCAGAGCTGATCCATCACCGGTCTATCTACTGTGATGGGGTGTCTAACAGCTGTGTACCTGTGGGTCTGCTTCAGTAGTTATGGGTAGGCACAGCTCCAGGATCAGATTCCCCCCCCCCCCACCTCCCCAAATCCCAACCTTATTAGAGAGT
>NC_143049.1:15997500-16005000 GCF_057628025.1 Oncorhynchus mykiss
TACAAGAGCAACAGCTCTTTTGGGTGCTCTGGGAAGAAGTTGAGCAGGAAAAGGAAAGGATTCTCTATGTCTCCAAAACCTCACTTTTACAAATGTGCAACATTGGTAATCTGCATATTATTCATGAGTACCATTTTTATATTGTGTTGTATTTAAATTGTGAGCCACAATCTGAGCAACTCTGCCACAATTGTTCTGGGTGAATTTTTTATCGGCTGAGCTGCAAAGCTTGTGAGGCAGGCATCAGTCAGGGATTTACCCCTCTCCAGCTACACTACCTTCCAGGGAAGTGTGTGTGTGTGTGTGTGTGTGTGTGTGTGTGTGTGTGTGTGTGTGTGTGTGTGTGTGTGTGTGTGTGTGTGTGTATTAGGAGCCGGCTGGACCCAGCCAATGGGGACTGGACTGGGGATGGAACAAAGCGGCTCTGCTCATAGGGGAGCGAGGAGAAGGCGGTGGAGAGGTGGGACGATGAGGCGTAATTTAAACAGGCGACGGCTGCAGCGCAGACAGGAAGGAAATGAGAAGAAGTTTAGTTCCTGGGACGGGAGCTGAATTGGACGTTTCAGACCCAGACCAGACCGGTATCGGGAAGAGAGAGACTTTATACAGGGTTGTTACGGGTAACAGTAAGGTCATTGAGAACAGCATTTCCTCTCTGTTGTTGGGTTTCCTTCACCCAGGCTCCACTATCTCAGTTCCCACATCCCGCTTAAATCATTTCAATAGGTTGGATTCAAACATCTGAAATCTATGCCTGGCTTGAGTAGGACCTCCTGTTGCTGTCCTTTTTGAATGCTTGTCTCCACTTCTTCCATTCTGACCGCTTTGATTTGAGGTTTTTAGGGGAAGTTTCATCCGATGGAAGGAAGTCCAAGTTGAAAAAGGCAAATCATTATTTTAATAGTAGATCAAAAACAGGATAACAATATGGTTGGTCTAGGTCTGAAGCTGCCCAGGCGAGTGCATGGGTCCTTTAGGATTGCAGTGGTTTTGATTTAAAGCAGACCCTATCAAAATATCGAACTCCGAGCCTTTCCACCTAACCTCTCACATGCCATTGCTTTGGGAGTGGAGGCCTAAGCAGCTCTGGACTGTGTAAAGCACTGCCATGTTGTGAGTTCTCACCGCACATCCTCATATAGAGCCCTGATCCGCTGCAGTGCCAGTCCCGCCAGATTACCTCCCTTAATCAATCTGATTAGGCTGAACTGCGGACATCTTGGCTCACATCTGCCTTTCCACAGTTTAGTCTGACAGCAGCAGAACTGAGCTGATTCTGATCATTCTAGGCTAGGAGCTAGAGTTTATAGAAAGTAAATGGAACACAGAGCGGTTCAGAGTACACATTACTGGGAATTTATTTCATGTCATACTTTACAATCATTAGAATTTACTGTGAAGTTCTGTGCGTGTAAAAACCAAGGTCTTTCTCAATGAAAGCCACTGGGATATTAGCACTTGTACACCAACTTGCTGTGAAATAAATCAACAATCTATGTAAATCCATACTTTCAAAGTACAACTCTTCCAGCTCATTTCAAACACACTTTAAATGGTCAAATACAGGGCGGCACATACAAGCCTAGATTCCGTCACTTTTCCGTCCATGAATCCACATTCCGGCTGCAGCCAGGCTAAAAAAACAGAGCCATAAGTCACTCCAGACCTGCTATTATAAACAAGTGTCAGTCTGGTGATAAAAAATGACATCTTAATTCGGACCCTAGACGCTTTGTCAAAGCGGATTAACACATCATCATGAACCGATTTATTTGTATTGTGTCTGCATCGTTTCGTTTGGGCCGAGGTTGACCATGTTGCTGGGCCTCACCCTCTCTTTGGGGAGAGTTCGAGGAGCTAGTTGAGCTGAGATGAATCTGTCTCTGAGTGAGTTTCTCTTTGTAGACTGATGTTATGGGGACTGTGACTGGGGCCATGTACATGTACAGTAGCTCCTAGGAACATGGAAGGTCTCAGATCCGGGTAGTGTAGTTATCCCTAACGTACAGTACCTCAGGTTAGGGGCGACTTTTGTGGGCTTGAATGAACTACCTGGAAATTATACTACTTCCACCCTGGCCAACTGGGGTCAACTGAACTGACCTGATCTCTACCAAGCATTGTGAAGAGCAGAGAATAGAATTGCTTTCAGCTTGGCCTACCAGACATATCAGCGTTGCTCACATCAGTTTTGATTAGTGATGTAGACATAGATACCAGTGATATTTTATATTATATCATAAAAAGTTGTATTCAATTGAAAACCCCTCTCCGTGCCTAATAGTCTTCTATGTGATTGACAGACAGGCTGTGGTCCCCTGCTGGCTTTGGCCCTAGCCCATGCGGTTTATGGACACACCCAGCCCGGTTCTTGCCGTCTGTTTCTTATAAAGGATATCAAACAGAGAGAGCGGCCTGCCTGAACCACAAAGCACCTGTTTCCTACACTTCCACAACACGTGTTTGCTGCTGCGTTCAAAGAGCATTCTGAGAACAGAGACACAAGGCGTTCCCGCCTTGCCGCCTACACACAGCCAGGTCTCACACTCTAGGTTCATTGATGGATACTGTCATATGGGTAGCATACTAAATATGTAATTATACAATAAGTACTACGTAACAATGTGTACTTTCATTTCAAGAGAATTCATAATCAGCCATGTAAGTGAAATCCATGTTTTTTGACTGGAACTTGGGTTATGCATCTCAACTCATTTTGAGTATGTATTGTGACAGTCTTGAGTATGTATTGTGACAGTCTTGAGTATGTATTGTGACAGTCTTGAGTATGTGTTGTGACAGTCTTGAGTATGTGTTGTGACAGTCTTGAGTATGTGTTGTGACAGTCTTGAGTATGTGTTGTGACAGTCTTGAGTATGTGTTGTGACAGTCTTGAGTATGTGTTGTGACAGTCTTGAGTATTTATTGTGACAGTCTTGAGTATGTGTTGTGACAGTCTTGAGTATGTATTGTGACAGTCTTGAGTATGTGTTGTGACAGTCTTGAGTATGTATTGTGACAGTCTTGAGTATGTGTTGTGACAGTCTTGAGTATGTGTTGTGACAGTCTTGAGTATGTGTTGTGACAGTCTTGAGTATGTATTGTGACAGTCTTGAGTATGTGTTGTGACAGTCTTGAGTATGTGTTGTGACAGTCTTGAGTATGTGTTGTGACAGTCTTGAGTATGTATTGTGACAGGCTTGAGTATGTGTTGTGACAGTCTTGAGTATGTGTTGTGACAGTCTTGAGTATGTATTGTGACAGTCTTGAGTATGTATTGTGACAGTCTTGACTATGTATTGTGACAGTCTTGAGTATGTGTTGTGACAGTCTTGAGTATGTGTTGTGACAGTCTTGAGTATGTGTTGTGACAGTCTTGAGTATGTATTGTGACAGTCTTGAGTATGTGTTGTGACAGTCTTGAGTATGTGTTGTGACAGTCTTGAGTATGTGTTGTGACAGTCTTGAATATGTATTGTGACAGGCTTGAGTATGTGTTGTGACAGTCTTGAGTATGTATTGTGACAGTCTTGAGTATGTATTGTGACAGTCTTGAGTATGTATTGTGACAGTCTTGATTATGTGTTGTGACAGTCTTGAGTATGTGTTGTGACAGTCTTGAGTATGTATTGTGACAGTCTTGAGTATGTATTGTGACAGTCTTGAGTATGTATTGTGACAGTCTTGAGTATGTGTTGTGACAGTCTTGAGTATGTGTTGTGACAGTCTTGAGTATGTATTGTGACAGTCTTGAGTATGTGTTGTGACAGTCTTGAGTATGTATTGTGACAGTCTTGAGTATGTGTTGTGACAGTCTTGAGTATGTATTTGGACAGTCTTGAGTATGTGTTGTGACAGTTTTGAGTATGTATTGTGACAGTCTTGACTATGTATTGTGACAGTCTTGAGTATGTGTTGTGACAGTCTTGAGTATGTGTTGTGACAGTCTTGAGTATGTGTTGTGACAGTCTTGAGTATGTATTGTGACAGTCTTGAGTATGTGTTGTGACAGTCTTGAGTATGTGTTGTGACAGTCTTGAGTATGTATTGTGACAGTCTTGAATATGTATTGTGACAGGCTTGAGTATGTGTTGTGACAGTCTTGAGTATGTGTTGTGACAGTCTTGAGTATGTATTGTGACAGTCTTGAGTATGTATTGTGACAGTCTTGAGTATGTATTGTGACAGTCTTGATTATGTGTTGTGACAGTCTTGAGTATGTGTTGTGACAGTCTTGAGTATGTATTGTGACAGTCTTGAGTATGTATTGTGACAGTCTTGAGTATGTATTGTGACAGTCTTGAGTATGTGTTGTGACAGTCTTGAGTATGTGTTGTGACAGTCTTGAGTATGTATTGTGACAGTCTTGAGTACGTGTTGTGACAGTCTTGAGTATGTATTGTGACAGTCTTGAGTATGTGTTGTGACAGTCTTGAGTATGTATTTGGACAGTCTTGAGTATGTGTTGTGACAGTTTTGAGTATGTATTGTGACAGTCTTGAGTATGTGTTGTGCTAGATATTGCCAGCGATTCTATGACCATTTTGTTACGTTTGCATATGGTGACTGTTATCTACCGTAACGACAATGGTCACATTGTATCTTTACTGGGCAATTACAGTGCCTTGCGAAAGTATTCGGCCCCCTTGAACTTTGCGACCTTTGCCACATTTCAGGCTTCAAACATAAAGATATAAAACTGTATTTTTTTGTGAAGAATCAACAACAAGTGGGACACAATCATGAAGTGGAACGACATTTATTGGATATTTCAAACTTTTTTAACAAATCAAAAACTGAAAAATTGGGCGTGCAAAATTATTCAGCCCCTTTACTTTCAGTGCAGCAAACTCTCTCCAGAAGTTCAGTGAGGATCTCTGAATGATCCAATGTTGACCTAAATGACTAATGATGATAAATACAATCCACCTGTGTGTAATCAAGTCTCCGTATAAATGCACCTGCACTGTGATAGTCTCAGAGGTCCGTTAAAAGCGCAGAGAGCATCATGAAGAACAAGGAACACACCAGGCAGGTCCGAGATACTGTTGTGAAGAAGTTTAAAGCCGGATTTGGATACAAAAAGATTTCCCAAGCTTTAAACATCCCAAGGAGCACTGTGCAAGCGATAATATTGAAATGGAAGGAGTATCAGACCACTGCAAATCTACCAAGACCTGTCCGTCCCTCTAAACTTTCAGCTCATACAAGGAGAAGATTGATCAGAGATGCAGCCAAGAGGCCCATGATCACTCTGGATGAACTGCAGAGATCTACAGCTGAGGTGGGAGACTCTGTCCATAGGACAACAATCAGTCGTATATTGCACAAATCTGGCCTTTATGGAAGAGTGGCAAGAAGAAAGACATTTCTTAAAGATATCCATAAAAAGTGTCGTTTAAAGTTTGCCACAAGCCACCTGGGAGACACACCAAACATGTGGAAGAAGGTGCTCTGGTCAGATGAAACCAAAATTGAACTTTTTGGCAACAATGCAAAACGTTATGTTTGGCGTAAAAGCAACACAGCTCATCACCCTGAACACACCATCCCCACTGTCAAACATGGTGGTGGCAGCATCATGGTTTGGGCCTGCTTTTCTTCAGCAGGGACAGGGAAGATGGTTAAAATTGATGGGAAGATGGATGGAGCCAAATACAGGACAATTCTGGAAGAAAACCTGATGGCGTCTGCAAAAGACCTGAGACTGGGACGGAGATTTGTCTTCCAACAAGACAATGATCCAAAACATAAAGCAAAATCTACAATGGAATGGTTCAAAAATAAACATATCCAGGTGTCAGAATGGCCAAGTCAAAGTCCAGACCTGAATCCAATCGAGAATCTGTGGAAAGAACTGAAAACTGCTGTTCACAAATGCTCTCCATCCAACCTCACTGAGCTCGAGCTGTTTTGCAAGGAGGAATGGGAAAAAATGTCAGTCTCTCGATGTGCAAAACTGATAGAGACATACCCCAAGCGACTTACAGCTGTAATCGCAGCAAAAGGTGGCGCCTTTTTTGCACGCCCAATTTTTCAGTTTTTGATTTGTTAAAAAAGTTTGAAATATCCAATAAATGTCGTTCCACTTCATGATTGTGTCCCACTTGTTGTTGATTCTTCACAAAAAAAATACAGTTTTATATCTTTATGTTTGAAACCTGAAATGTGGCAAAAGGTCGCAAAGTTCAAGGGGGCCGAATACTTTCGCAAGGCATTATATATTACAATTAGACTTTACAGCCTGAAACAGTCGCCTAAAGGTTATCATTGTAGATAACAAAATAGCTCTTTACATGAAAGATGAAATGATAGAGCCAATCTATCTTTCTCTCTCTCTCTCTCTCTCTCTCTCTCTCTCTCTCTCTCTCTCTGTGTGACTATTGAACTTAACCCTCGCTTTTGAAAACAGACAATACAAGCCTACGCGGAACATTACGTTGTAGGATGAGAGTGGTGTTAGAGATGGACATGCAGTATAGTGCAGTCGTTGTGACAGAGAGCGAGAGAGTGAGAGAACAAGGTAGGTGTGATAAGGATGCCAAATAAACATTTTCAGGAAGATGGGGCTGTATCTCTGTATCCCAACTCCCCGCTACATCCCTCACGCTGTAAGGCCAGATAATAGAAATGAGAACATAAGCATAATGAAATAACACCTAGCCCATGGGAGAGAGATGCGCCCGGTGAACAACGTGTTATCACAGTGTTGGCGGCTGGGAGATCCAGTGGATTGGTGGTGTGTTTGTTTTCTGGTTGGGTGTTTGCACAGGCCACTGGATGTGACACTGGGTATCTACGTGCTTCTGTATCTATGACAGAACAAGATCTCACGGTTTGGCACAGTTTTTCCAAGGGGGGGGGGGGGGGGGGGGAGTCAGAAACGACTCAGCGGTTAAGTTTAGGCATTCATTTCGAATGGTTAAAATAAAATAGAAAGTGAAATGATTACTGTTTGTTAATTTTTTTATAATATAATATACACTTCGGTACACCACCCCCTTAGGTACACCACCCCCTTACCAAAAATGTTACGAGGCCACTTGCTATATAAAGCGGGCAGACAGGCATTGAGGCATTCAGTTACTATTCCATTCAAATTTAGAATGGGCAAAATAAATTACCGCAGCGACTTTGAGAGTGGTATGATCATCGGTGCCAGGCGCGTCAGGGTTTACCGAGAATGCTGTGACAAACAGAAAACATCCAGTCAGCGGCAATCCTGTGGGCGAAATCAGCTCGATGAAAGCGGTCAAAGGAGAATGGCAAGAATCGTGCAAACAAACAAAAGGCAAATAATGGCGCAGTACAACAGTGGTGTGCAGAACGGCATCTCGGAGCGCACAACTCATTGGTCCTTGTAGTGGATGGGCTATCGCAGCAGACGACGAGTGGAAAAAAATGCCTGGAATCACGGTTCCCGTTGAGTCATGTTGATGGCAGAGTCCGGATTTGGCGTAAGCAGCACGAGTCCATGACCCCATCCTGGATGGTGTCAAC